>NW_019723323.1:237988-272377 GCF_002891405.2 Cryptotermes secundus | reverse complement strand
CAGAGCTAGTCAACAGGAATAAGCCAGAAGAAACACATGAAAATGCAGTTTCTATGCAGCAAAAAAATTTTCAAGCACATCACATCTTTCATTCACGGCAAAAGCTCAAATGTCAATTTTTCTATCTCATGAACAGAAGTCTTCCATTTCTCAGATTAATTTTCCAACAAGAGCACTACCTCCAAAGCTAATACAATTTTTAATATTTTAAACATTTATATATAAAATGCTGTTTATTCTCTATTACAACCATTTCCTTTTACTTACAATGGAACAGTGCAATCCTAAAAAGACTGTGATGTACTTAATACAACTAAACTTATTTCTATGCTATTATTTTCCTATCATTCTAACCTTCTTCTGAAATTCCCTCACTTATAGTCTGGAAGGACTGTTCAGGAGTGATATCCCCTATGTTATCATCTACTGTTCTCTCCAAGTCTGCTACCTCCTTCCCAATACTTGCGAGGACCTCTACTGGAATTTCTGAGCCACGCTTGTAGTTTACATTTACAAACTTTTGCTATTAACAAAAGGCACATGTCACTTACAAGTTCAACAAACACTGCAGAAACATATATTAGAGCATCTATTAACAAATATGTAATGACAATTTATGATTTGTAAAACATATGAAAATACAGAAAGATTGGTCATGCATAACACTGTTTACACAAAATGTGATAACTGAAGATTGTAGGAAAACCAAATTATCAATATTCACAACTCTCTGTTTATAACATGTACATAAATATTTTCAAGGATAAACCAGGATAAAAAAACTGTATACTACAAGTAAAATATGTCCCTGGGAAGGGCTGACTGACCCCTATGAAATAATTTTACACGTCACACACCCCTTTCAGATCCACACCTGAACTATTAAAGCTGGTTTGTGAAAGTTCTCAAATTGTCCCATTTGCCACAAATGTTTGATCATTCCTTAATCTAAATCAAGTCAGAGAATTTTAATCTTCTGTTTATACAGAAACTGCAATATTTAATCAACTTGTAGAAGGATGGTGAGCAGCAGTAAACATACTTTGGGCTGTAGTGTACAGAATTCAATACCAGGAACAAAATAAATGCAACCAACAAACAGAACTGAGACAGGTAAACATATTTTTAATGAGTTATCAACATTCATTTGTCCTCATGGGACCAGACTTATTTTGTTAATTGTTGCCAGACCATATTTATCTTCATTATGACAGGAAATTCTGCTTTCCATTAAGTAAGGTCCAGTATCTAATCTTCACAGCATGGGAAAAATATGTGGAGGAATGCCTTTCCCAATTACCTAACACCAGACAGCAGGAAAAGCATTCCTATAGAAGAATTTTCACAAAGCTCCTCTACATGCAGCATCTCAAGCTATTTTATCAATTTAAAAAAATATGTTAAATTATACTAAGTTGTCAGGGTTGTCCAGAATACTTGATTCATTGAAATTTCTTACACTTCTGTTGAATAGAGGCTCCTACATAGAAGACACAAGTAAGAAATCCCAATGTATCAAATATTCTGGACAATCCTGATGATGAAATTATGCATGATTTACAACTGACAAAAGAGTTTTAATGCTGGATGTAGGGAGAAATGAGCAAGTGCGGGTCAATATTAATTTAATTTTGAAACAAACTGAACTTCTCAAGATCTCTGAGTTTTTCAGCTGAATGTAATATTTCTATTGTACTATCCTCGTAACAGTAAGCAGGGACTTTCCTGTTGGTCTTGTGCACGCTTAGGTGCATAATGAATCTCAAAATCAGGGCAATGTTTCTAGTCTACTATTTCCAGTACTTTATAATAAACACTCACCTGGGCCCGTAGCAAAGATTCTGATGCATTGCTGTCTTGTTCTACAACGACTTCAGCATGGTGGTTCAATCGCTTATAGTCTGTTGCTAGTACTGAACTGATATCCTTGATTTGGGTGGTTGGCTCATTAATCTGAGGTGTAGGCACACTCTCAATGGACTGACTTGAGGTTGGAGTAAACTTTCTCTGTAATATCCTATTTAACTGTCCATTATCCTCTCTTTCAATTCTTTTCACGATTTCTTTATGTTTAATATCACATTTTTCATATTTTACATTTAATTCTTTCATCAGATGCTCTCTTCTTCCAACCAGTGCTTCATCCGTTACATTATTCTTCAGAGTAACAATTCTTCCGGTATATTCAGCTTCCTGTAACAACTGTTCAACTACAACATGTGAAGGCACAGTTTTTAAAATGTCATTTGATGTGCTTGCAATAGGAACTTGGTTGGCAGGGTCATGAATGTCTGTACCTTCCACTTGGTCCTTAAACAGAACATGTTTATGTGTAAGGTTTGGTCTCTGAAGACTGCTGTCATGTTTCATTGGTGTTTGGGCATTGAGTGCTTTTGGAACAGTTTCATCATGTGAACTTAATACTGAATATACTGGCCTAACTTGAGGATGATTGCTGGACACTACTTGTATCAATATATGTGGTTGAGATAATGGTAGTGGCTCATTTACATTCAGTGTCTCAGTGTGGCTAGAGGGACCCAATTGCACCTGTTTATCTTGTTCCAAAATTCTTTCTATAAATGGTGCTGCAGTGTTTGTTTGTGGCTGCTTCACCTGATCTTTTGGCATTAACTGCACCAACTGATGACCTCTGTCAGGTACTTGTGTCTGAACATCGGATTTGGGAATCTGAATGGTGGATTTTGCTTGCACTTGTTTTCCTTCCGTAGATGTTTTCACGCTGCAGTGTGCCTGTTGCTTTCTCTCACTTTCTTGCTTAGTCTGAAAAAATCAGTAAAAGTTACATGTAATACACAACAAAGTTAGTGGTGATTATTTTCACTCCTAAATATACTAAATATACAGGCTGCTAATGAGAAGCACGTGTAGACACCTTCATTTGCAATACTACAAATATTTTATGTCAAATCTTATAAGCACATCTCTCAACAAATTCTTAACACTTTGCATACTACATACCAACTAGACTGCCTCATAGTACTTGCATTACAATCTTCACAGCTGAAAAGATTGGCTTATTGTTAATCAATTAGTGTAGCACTTCTCTCAATAGATGACATTAAATTTTTCAGTTGTTGCTTACCAGTCATTTGAAGAAAGTACTACGAGTTTCTCTATGCAACTGCATTTAACCCCAGTAGCCTTGATTTTTCTAGCAGGACTATGACAGGACTTAGCAGTCAGAGGGACAAGGTACATGTGTTGATAACCTTTGAATCAGTGAGCTGCCATCTTCTATAAAACACTTTGAAAACTTTTAAAAAATAACTTTCTAACTTTTATCTGTAAAGAGCCTGTATTTTGGAAACAGGACAAATACTGTCGAATACTTGGGAAATCAACAACTGAAATTTGAGGTCATCATAATGGTGACTATGTAGGGAACTGTCTCCTGGCATGTAACACAGTGTAGTCTGATAGATGCTTACCAGTATATTAGAGGAATGTACTGCTTATATATTTAGGGCAGAAGAGAGGGATGAGGAGTGAAGATGGAGGCAGCATGTTCCTCTGAAACACTGATGTCTCTAAGATTACATGGTATCACTTTCCTGAAGAGAGTAATGTTCAGGGATCAACATACTCTTTTAGTATCTCAAAATCATGCTAAGGAAACAATACAAATTTTGAAATGTCTCATAAATTTATTTTCATAACTTGTTCAACATTCCATTCATTTCCCTTTTACTGCTTATTCCTACAATATTGTACATATATACATACAATATTATATTTAAGCATCCTGTTGCACTCCATATGATAAATGATACAAATTCTGTCCCAAGTGCAAACAATATATTATGTGTCCTTGATCTAGCTCCTCTACACTACATGTTTCGGCCTCAGACGGCCATCATCAGGTGTATAACACTCACGTTGCTGTCACACTGCACCCAGCCCAAAATTTAACATTTAAAACACTTTCCTTGTTATTATCAACATCTACTTCATTGATATCTGTCTGGATGTAGATTATTTTACACATGTTAATTTTGATGTTCCTGTAGTAGCACTATAAAATCTTTAGTTCTAATTTTAAAATCTTTTAAAATTTTTCTCTAAATTTTAAATTTAAAATTGTTAGGGTTACTCGCCCTATGTCTAAAGTGCTGCAGCGGCTGAACACACGTAGTAAAGAATAACAGCGGCACGCACACAGGAAGACTACACAGGATAACACCTATACAGTGTGGAAACAAGAACTAGCCGCTGCAGCACTTTAGACATAGGGCGAGTAACCCTAACAATTTAAAATTTAAAATTTAGAGAAAAATTTTAAAGGATTTTAAAATTAGAACTAAAGATTTTATAGTGCTACTACAGGAACGTCAAAATTAACGTGTGTAAAATAATCTACAAACCAGACAGATATCAACGAAGTAGATGTTGATAATAACAAGGAAAGTGTTTTAAATGTTAAATTTTGGGCTGGGTGCAGTGTGACAGCAACGTGAGTGTTATACACCTGATGATGGCCGTCTGAGGCCGAAACATGTAGTGTAGAGGAGCAAGATCAAGGACACATAATATATTGTTTGCACTTGGAACGGAATTTGTATCATTATATCATTTATCATATACATACAATTCGTAGTGACTAATGTGACACCAGGTACTGACTAAAATATGAGAGACAGTGACAAAAATGCAGGGTAATGCAACCTCACAAAATTCTGCAGTAAAGATGAGATCAAAACTATGTTGGTTAAATCAATGTTACTGGACATGATGTTGAATCAGGCAGATCACTTCTACAGCATAACAAATTGCATACGAATTTCACCTGCATATTCTGGGCAATAATAGCTTCAATTTCTGTCAGACGTTGCCTGGATTCCTCCACAGAATCTAGCCGATTCATTTCTGCTTGGAACTGCAGGTGGAGAGCAGATGGATGAAGCTACATAAAGAAATAAAGTATCAGGCAAAAGAACTATTTACAATTTGATATAATCAAAATTAAAGAGACATTATATAAAAAAGTTAACTAACGTCATATGACTTTCATATGGTAAGTACATAACATATTCCCTTTATTAAGTGTTGGTACTGCCTCAAAAAGACCTTTCCTTCACACAAATTAATTATAAATACCTTATGTCCTTATGACATGAACACAAAAAATACATTTACAATGAGACAGAGAACAAACAGTACACAGAGGTTTTTATTCCAGTTTAACATTTACTGCAGCCCAATCTTTATAAAAATAATTCCACATATACACAAGGAGTTAGCAGAAGAACTCACAAAGACTACTTTCCTACTGCCTAGATACCTTGTCCTACAGACTTATTATTATTATTACAGTTATTACTTTATTTTATATTTGGGAAGTCCTTATTACTTAAATATAGGATTTGTCAATAACAAATTTGTTGCACAACCTCCAAGTTTTGCAACATCATCATGTTTGTAATTGTAAACTTACAAACTTACATAATATGTATGTATGTTTATGATTTGTCTCTGTATGAAGCTTCACACTTCTAGCTTCTCTGATTCCTGTGTCACTGCCATCATACAGCTAGCTTAAGACAGATTTTTACACAACTGCCATGGTGACCTTTTGTGTTCTGCAGAATATTACCTCTCAAAAAGTGCATACTCTTTGAATATCTATTAACACACATCATATGAGGGCCCTATAAAATGAACTAACAATAAGAAATGATATGGGATATCCTCACATAGAATTGGATTATAAAATCAATAATGAGAACATTTACATGAATATATGTGTAAAGATATATTTGAAGATACACATCTTGTAAGAACTTCATGAGATACTTTAATATTAAAAACAGAAAATTATTCTAAAGTGAAGTGTAACACTTATGAAACTATATAGTATGACACTTTTAAAGAAAAACTGAAAAAAATTAGTTGATATATAAAACACACTATAGCTTATGTAATTGTGTAAGATGTGATCTTGATAATGATCCTAGGTTCAAAACATGTCAGAGTGAATGAAATAGTAGATTCATAGATGTTGTACTGGATAGTTATTATGTCTGTCAATTGTATTATCAGTTAGCTCAATATACGTACCATTCTTCCAGTTTCTATGATATCAGCTATACCTCTAGCATGAGTGACATCCGGCCTTGAGGGCTTGCCAAGATGAGGATCAATCTTTTCTTCATCTTGATCCTTAACATCAGATCTCATTTTATTCTGAAAATCCTTTATGTTCTCCTTCTGCTTGTTCCCTGAATTTGTATACAGTTGCTCATTATGGATGATTCCATCATCTTGCCTTTTGTCTGTGTGTCTGAAGACACTGATATCTCTAAAAGAATTATTTCCCTTCCTGTAGGCTTTATGTACAATGCCAGTAGAGGAAGGAACCTGATCTACATGTTGCCGCTGAACAGTATGACTATCCCATGTGTCTGAGCCAGAGTTCTCTGCCTGGCAAGAAGAGTTGGCTGGTATTGCTGCAATTCTTTCATTCTTACGCCTTAATTCCACATTAGGTGCAATCAATCCATAATGTCTATATTTGAATTTCTTTGGCATAACTGCTGGTCTCCCAGCAGAAGAAAAAGATCTCATGTTTCTTCCCATGTTAATTTTTTCACAGTTCTTCATAGAAAAGGAAGGTCTAATAATAATTTCTGAGTCTGATTTACTCCAGTGCACTGGCTCAACTCTACTAGGCAAAACTTCCTGGGGTGACTTAACATTCAGACGTTTCTTCCATCTCACTCTACTCTCATCTGAGCTAGAGTGGTGCTCAGCCTCGAGGGCTGAGGAGTTCACTGACAAGCCATCTTCATACCGCATGCTCTCATCATCAGTGGTAAGGTATGAGTCATCCTCTTTGTGGATAAGTTGAGGGTCTGTCAGCTGCTTCTTAGTCTTCTCCTTTGAAGCATCTATAACTGGCAGTGCCAGCCCTAACTCAAGGGTCATATTTGTTTGTTGTGTTTCTGATTGTTCTTTTATATGTTCATGATTTGCTTGCACCCAGTATGGCTGCCTTGGTCCAGATTTTGAGAAAATGGTATTCTGAATTGCAGTCATCATGTTATAAGGACACGGTTCAACATACGATGGTTTCAACCACTCTGATAATGGGTCATCAACTGTTAGAGAGGAAGGAGGGAACTCAGCTGCCTTCAAATATCTGTCACCATCTTGTGATTTTGTATCTCTTGTGACCTGAAACAGAAACCACACACTTTACACCCTGCATTTGTTTTCTTCTTTTGGGAGGGGATGTCTATAAGGCCATCAGTAAAATGGGACATTTGGCTCAGATGTAATGTGGATGCTAGATAAAAATAAAATACAGCCAGTATTTAATGCATCCATGGTGAACCTAACCTCAAAGTAATGCTAGGAGCATAATCCGGTGATGTTTTACAGAGTTACCATAATCTCCAATGCTGAAAAAATATAAAATACAGGATTTAATAAGCTCTTATAAATATTCATCAAAATGACATCTGACAGATACACCTACTGGCAGAACTGGTATATGATATTCAAAAGACAATGTTTCGGAGACTGGATATTGTCTCCTTCCTCAGGTAAAAGCCCAATTGATAGAGCTAGCCCCTGTCCCTGGACACATAAGCACCAACACAAGACAGGATATATACACCAAACACAACATGAACCACCACTGGGAGTTAAGACAAACTTTAAAAAACTCCACATATGTGGCCTTGAGCCTATAGCCATGCATAATTTAATGGCCAGAGTCTATACAATCACATTACTATCAAAATAGAAGCCAACACTAAAGAGACAAATTCTATGTAGTACCAACATGAAAATACAAATTTCCCACATAATCTACACTGGATGGAGTTGGTTCTCTCACTTCTGCAGCAATGAGGGAAGTCCAGATTGGAAAGATGTCCAAGCTGGGTTGACTAATTGGATGAGCTACCAGACACATATTCCTTGTATTATCTGTAGGTGGTGTTCAGTTTAATCTGCAAGAACTTTGCTTCTTTCCAACATATTTTGTGGCCTTCTTCAATGGCATGGTGGGCTAATTTTGATTTGTTGTTGTGTTTTTCATACATAAGAAAACCATATCTTCAGTTAAAGTGATGAGATGTACATAATGCTAAGAGGTCGCTGGTGAGATATCATTGTTCTGAATGTTTATACCCCAACAGAGGATGAAATTGATGATATGAAGGGCAGGTTCTAAAAAGAACTAGAATGTGTTTTCGATAAATTCCCTAAATACCATATGAAAATTTTGTTAATTGATTTCAATACCGAAGTGTGTAGGAAAGACATTTTCAAACCAGTGATTGGGAATGAGAATTTACACAGAATTAGTAATGATAATGGAGTTAGAGTAGTAAAGTTTGCACATACAAAAATCATACTAATGATGATGAGAAAATGATACTAAAATGGGATCTTAAAGAAAATGGGGCAATTGGAACTTTCAGAATCCACAAAAGGCAGAGATAGATGAAACCTGGGTACCTTTCTTCAGGAAAGAAAGAAAGCTCACATGGTGGCCAAAAATAGCTAACATTTCTATCCGATACCTCATAAATGTAAGTTACAAGCTCAACAGCTTGGCTAAAACTGCTCATTTAGAATGGTAATATATTTAAAAAAAATATGTCATAGTATTTCACACTCAAAAATATAAGAGAGCTATAAATTTTTTATGGTGAAAGGTACTTTTGTATAACTGGCAGTTTGCTGTGAATGTGGCAAAAGATAGGTCAGGCAGTTGTCATAGGAAGCAATATTTTATATCATGCTCTTTAATTTTAACATTAACAAATATGCTTACACTGATAGCCATTCCATTTAATGGCACTGTGTCTTCAGCCTTTGTTCTAGAGGCTTTATTGGTCATTTTTGTCTTCATGTTATGAAACTTCCGTGCTTGGTAACCTCGAAAGGCAGCTTGTATCTTTGTGGCTGCAAATTCTCGCTTCTTTCCAGTCTCCATAAATTCCTTCAAAGTTTTAGTCACCTCCTTTTTCACTATATAAAGAATTCAAGTATCAGTTAAACTCCAACATTCCAGTGAAAGAAATATTAATTAATCAGAGAGACAAAGCTAAACTCTACAATAAGGAATATTTACCCATTACATCAAGTTTCTTTACATCATTCTTTTTTGGTTTAACATGGTCCTTTATTGTAATTGGCACCTTAGGCTGAATGTCTGTTGGAGACTCCAATTTACTCTTAGAATCAACAGAAATCTTCAAATGCATATCCTTCAATATTTTGGCCACCTCTTTCTTCACTGCAAAAATAAATCTGGTTTTGTTAAGATATGTCATGGGAACAGATAATAGCAATCCACTGTGAAAGCAAGATATTTGGCATAAAAAGATAAGATAAGTGAGAGATATTAAAGATTATTGCTTAAATAATAAAATTGCCATTTCAATGTCTGTGTTGCCTTGAGCTGTCTTTGAAATCAGATTAAAAAAATACATGTTTCATTTGATAAGATTCTCTTTCCCATATTACTCAGTTGGTGAACTGGTTTCAATTCTGTTATATCACCTTGCATATACTGCTACAGGAAACTTTTAGTGACTCTAAATGTAATACTAGCTCAGAAAGAATTTGTGTGTAACCTGGCAAGTCATCCCTGAGTCTGTAGGTACAATCCTAAACACTTCTGCTCATTACAGGACTGAACTGTACCTTCTTGCATTTATCAGATCAGCAATTTGCTTAAGACTTGACACAATATGGACCTGGAATTTACAAGAAGTGATAAACTTGCTACCTTTCATGAACTGTTTCACACACCATGAATTTGTAAGACTGTTTAAAGCTGATGATCTCACATGGATGTGCATTTTTATGTGATATCAGAACTGCAAATGTTTGTGGCATGTTGAAAATCCATTCAAATGCATTCAGGAAAACCTGAAGGGAAGATTCTCATGAATTCTGTTCCACAGGGTTGGTTAATCAGAGGTTAACATCATTTTTCACTGAGACCAGTATTAAATCTGTGCTTCAGATCTTCTTGAGTAGCAAATTTACGTAATTACAAACTTTACTGAGTAAGAAAACCAGTCACATTCGCAAAACCTGTCCACTCTACACAGAATATTCACAACCCATACCAAACCAACAGGCATTAGGTTAAAGTTTGTCCCTGTGCTTAAGAATCAAGATATAAAGGCATATAGGGGTACAAAACTCTTAACCTTAGCAGCAGATGAAGGCAAATGGGAACCAGAAAAAGGAATAAAATGTGATAACAGCAAGTTGACTGATCGCTGGCTTGTATCCAGACATCTTTACATTAGTACAAATGGCAATTTCATCAACGTATGTGCCACATATTAATTTAAACTATATAAAAACACCTCTCTGATTATTTCTATATTACTGAACCTATCATCAAATAGATATTTATTTACTTATTTCTACTTTTATTACCCAACAAGTTACGTACTTTACTACATGCCTATTATCATCTACAAGTATGATGTGCTTTGTGCTACAGAGTCAACTGCATAGGAAAGCAGCATTAAGTATGACTGGTGTATGTGCTTGTGCACATCTGTATATGAAGACTCTTAGTTATGCTGGTTTCTGCAGTGATGGATCAAACAACAATGATGTTGCCTGCTGATAAATGATCTAATCAGCGTTGGGAATCACATTAAAATTCATGAGGACTATGATATAGTTCATACATAAGATGTGCTGAAAAGTTATTTCTTGTTTTGAAATTCTTATTTCTCCTAAACTCTAGCAGATGTTTAGCTGTTACTTGAGAGTTCATAAACAGAACTCCTACTGTTACCACCTATTAAGAGTAAACAATGGCTTAAAAATGAAACCTAGAAGAATGAGTAAAAATTACATAAATTTATGTTTGTATATTGACACTGTCAGCAGCTGAGATGGCAGGATGACTGTAGTAAATAGTGAATTAGAAAGGACGTGGGAGGAGGTTATAGATTAATTTGAGGTTTCATCCTGGCATTTAGTTGGAAGGACTGAAGAAAACCACAAAAAACCTCAGCCAGGATAGTTGATGGTCTGTGCCATGATTCAAACTGGGCACCTCCCAAATATAAGTCAGAAGCATTATTGCTTGAGCCAACTTTCCTAGTAATTAGACCAAGATAAAAAAGTATGGTATTGAGTCATTAATGTTCAGATATGATGTGCAGTCACTCAAAAATGTACCAGAAGGTTAGAGAAGTGTGTGGCCAATGTGGAGCCAACAATAAATTATAACTTTGTAATTAAGATTTTTAATANCATCCCCACCATTAGCCCGGATAATCGAGAGTTGACTGTAGTTTCTGTCAGAAATAATGTAAACAGACAACATTTATATTTCCTTCCAGCTAAAGAAATGGTTTCAAGACTCTTTTTGTTTATAAGGCATAACATATTACAAACATGGAAGGACTTCCAGATGGTATATGAATTTAAATCTTAAGGCAAGTTCAGTGTTACACTTAGTCACAATACAGATTTTGTATTTGAAATATAAACACATCACTTATTCACTACTTTTTTTCAGACTGTGTTATTATTACTGTAAAGAGAAATGGACATGTTTGTAAATGCTTGAATGCATCCCTGTACTTCTTAGTAATAGGAAAAAAGATAAATATTTACCTAGTATATCAACTTGCTGAGGGTCAGAGCTTCTGAACTGTTTATGTTTTGCAGATGTAGATCCAATTTTTTTGACTTCATCTGTCCTTACAGGATGATATTTAGTTAGGAAATCATCAACAGTTTCAATATTTACATAATCATTATTTTTCAGTTGTATTTTGTTATCCATCTTCAACATTTTTCGTACTAGAAAACCACGAAAAGCAGCTTGAATTTTTGTAGCTGCCAAATGTCTGCTCTTTGTTCCTTCAATATATTCTTTCAGTGTCTTGGTAACACCCTTCTTCACTGTTTTCAGAAATCAAAAAATATTTTAATATTGTGCAACAAAAAAACAAATGATGAAGTCAATCACAGTCAATTGCTACAATGGCAGTATTGATGCACTGAAAACTGTTAACCAGAATAAAATAAAGTTCACCAGAATCTAAGAAAGAGAATAACTAGCATGTCCTATAAAAGGTTCAGACATATGCAAATACCTTGTCTTCTAAGTAACATAATCCAGGTTTAATGCTAAATGAATTATCATACATACAGACTAAATAGTTAAGTCTGGCAGGACAGAGTCTGCAGACAACTGGAAAGTAATTTTTATAGTCTTCTTTCTTTTAAATTATTAATGATGTTGCAGCAATGTTCAGATGAAGGGGCATGAACAGATTTAACACACCCCTCATAAGAACTGCATCAAGGGCCCAAACTTTAATAGGGATTTTCATAATTTATGCAGTGTTATGAGTGCCACATTTACAGATCTAAATCCAGAAAGAGTTTACTATTGGGAATATTGAATTTTATGTATTTTAATGCATCAAAATCTTGCTATTATGACATTCATTAATAAAACATGTCACATTATTCAACATATTATATCACCCTACAGACTGGTGTTCTCATGAAAACTCTTTAACTATATATTTACATTCTGAGTCTATATTTTTTGCCAGCTGTGATAGATTTGAGGTTATCAGGGCGATAACTACAATGAATATTACCATATAGTCAAGTAGAAGACCATTGATATTTTGGGGGACCATACTGTCTTTGTTTTCTCTGTCGAAGTGTAAGCCAAGGTGAGACAAGCTGCTTGTCACCTACTTCTTGCTGGTTTATTAATTGGCTCATTCTTCAACTCTGAAGAGGTAGGAAGTACATTCCTCAGAAACCTCAGTGAACTCTACTGGATTACATGGTTTTACACCTTTTTATCACACTCTTAGGGCAATTCATATCTATTTCTTTATTTTGGGTGATAATCGATGATCAAGATTCAAGTAGGAATGAGGAAATCAAAGCACAGAAATCAGACTTACCTCCAGACAAGGTCTGTTTCTCTCGACAATAAGGCTGGAATGAATTACGATGATGAAATGTTGAATCTTCCGTCATAAGTGACAGAACCACTGGTTCCAAACTCAAACCACCAGACAATGCTTCTGTATTATCAGCATTTAGAGGAATCTGATTATCACACTCCTTTTGAGGGCTTGCACTTTTTAACTGCTCAAACTTACCAACTAAACCACGAAGACGAGGAGGTGGCCATTCTGGAGAACTCTTTGTGTCCTAGAAAAAGAATAAATGGAAAGTGTTACAATATTATGTTTAAGCACCCTGTTACACTCTACACAATATATGCACAAACTCTGTCCTAAGTGCAACAATTTATTGTAGTTCTTTTGTCTTCCTTTCTTCTACACTACATGTTTCAGTCATAAACGGCCATCATCAGGTATACCCTCTCACATAGCTGCTACACTGCACGTAGTTTAAAATTTAAAAAAACACCAGTCTTTCCAATTGTTCACTTCTCCATTGCTAACAGGTTTTGATATATCAGAATCCTCACCGCTGATATCTGTCAGATATGTACAAAATCTTTGTTAACCTACACACATCGATTTGATTTTCAAAAACTGGCACTATTAAAATCTTTAATTCAAATTTAAAAATGTTTTTAATTTTTTTTTTCAAATTTTAAAATTTAAAATTCTCAGGGGCACACACCCTATGTCTATAGTGCTGCAGTGGCTACTTCTTGTTTTCAGAACTGTTCAGGTATTATTCTGTGCAGGCTCCCTGTGTGCGTGTCGCTGCTTATCTTTAATACGTATAATACGTGACATGTATGATGCAAGCTCATTCTAATGCATATCACAGTAACCATTATTAGCATTATACCACAACCGATACCTGGGGGCTCCTAGTGGGTTCTTTCCACTAAAAACTCACCAGTGGTCAATTTAGATGAACTACTAAAATTCCTATTGAATTTTAACACTGGCCTTCAAACCATGAATAAATGATATTCTCATACACTGGCTATAAAATTACATAAAACTTCATATCAAAATTTGTCTTAATGGGCAAACATTCTTTATTGTAAAGTTCAGTTGTGCCATTATAATTGATTAATACTGCCTTCACTTGAATATTGCAGCGAACCTGATACTTGAGAATGCTTCATATTGATGACTGTCTTTTATCTAGCATAGGTCAAGTTAGAAATGCCATTTTTGGTTTCAGCAAGTACATTATGAAGAAAGCAGTCTTCTGGGATTTGGCACCGTGTATATGTGGTGTTAACTGACGTTTCGGAGGAACGTATCGCCCCCATCTTCAGGGTAGAAGAAAAAGTATAAGAAATCTGCAAGCGACAACACCGTGAGAAACGGTAAAGCAGACTCAGACTCTCACAGTGTTGTCGCTTGCAGATTTCTTATACTTTTTCTTCTACCCTGAAGATGGGGGCGATACGTTCCTCCGAAACGTCGGTTAACACCACATATACATGGTGCCAAATCCCAGAAGACTGCTTTCTTCATAGTCACCGCCGTGAAAGCCTCAAATCTTACAAGTACATTATGATTCATATTATTCCATTTTAAAAATGACATTACTACTCTCACTTGATTTAAGAACAGTTCAGACTACCTTTCAAATGCAAGAGGGTTGCAGTCTATTAATTTTTCTTAAATTATATGTACATATATCAGGGAAGCCAGGATAGTGCAGTTGGTATAGTGACTGGCAAGAGGTTGGAAGACAAAGGGGTTGGAGTTTGAGTAGTGATTAATTAATTATGCACAGGAAGAACTTTACCTTTACCTGTATTATGTGTCAGTGTAAGTATTTAAATACCTCTGTAGTTATTGCTTCCATCTCATGTACAAATTAAAACTGTGATATCCGGCTGGAAAGCCCATCCTGGATAACTTTTACTCCTCAGATTTCATTCTAGTTAACAAACTGTTTCAGACTACTGTCCTTTTCCCTACAGATTATTTAAGAATTGTTGCAGCATCAAGAAAGACAGTATCAGACACTATTAATGACCATGCTTCTGTTTATCATCATTTTATAATCAAAATCAATACATATTTCTGCATTTGTTTTCCTATTTCATTGTTGCCACTTTTATAGTTTTCTTATGTACAGGACTTCTGCCCTGCAATAACACAAGTCAATACACTACACACTTGTCTTACCTTACTACTCAGGGTGACATCTGTCATGTGCCTTGGAGTTTCCACCTTATATTCTTTATTTTTCAAATGACCAAATTCCTTGAGTTCCTTCTGCAGAGTTGCTCCCATATTTTTTAAATTAATATTAATATAATTTTCTTCAGCTTCAGCCATAACTGTATCAACATGCTGATTGTCAGATTTCATTTCTTCACTAGACTCTTGGTAGCAGTGGCCTTCAGAAGCTGTCACCTGAACAAAGTAATGTGTAAGGATATATCAGCATTCTTGAAAATGTATATAAAAGAAGGGAAACAGGAAACAAAAAGTACACAGGACCTCTGCACAACTTTATGCTCAATAACTATCTACAGTGTAATTAATTTTACAAACAAACTTAGGCCCAACAAGAACAACAGTGAATATATAACTACTATACTTCTCACTCAGCAGAGTGAGAGCAATAAAATGACAACCATTCAGTTTCAGAAATTCCTTATGTCTTTTGGATACATTATTCACTGCTTGTCATTCTTATTCAAAATTGATATCACATGGTTGCAACATACATCTTGAGAGCTTCAGACACTGGATATAAGAAATGAGAAATAAATACAGATTGCTATGAAACTGTTGCTGTACCACAGCTGAACTATTAGATACCGGCTTTGGTTCACGGAGGTCCAGGTGAAATAAATAATACTGCGTCAGGTATTCTCCAAACAGTTTAGTTACCATGCTGATTACATTTCAAACAGAACCTCAAGCATGTATCAAATCTGACTAGTCAACATGTTATCACAGTCCTGATGACTGGAGTACAGATACTGAAGCCGGTAAGAAAGAAGTTAGGAAATGTATGCAGAGTGAAACTTGGTCCCTCATATTAAGGCAAGAACACAAACTGGGGATGTCTGAGAACAGACGCAAAGATTGTTTAATCTAAGAGGGAGGAAGTAAGAGGAAGCTATAGAAAAATTACATGAGGAGCTTCATCATTTGTACTAACCAGATATTACTAAACAATCAAATCAAGGAGGATAAGTTGGACAGGACATGTAATATGCATGCAAGAGAAATGAAATGCAAACACAATTCTGGTATGAAAATCTGAAGGACAGAGATTACTTGGAAGGCCTAGGCACAGATGGGAGGATAATATTAAAATAGATTTTAAAGAAACAGAATGATAAGATATAGACTGGAATCATGTGGTTCAAGATAGGGACCAATGGCAGGTTCTTGTGAATATGGCAATGAACTTTTGTGTTCTGTAAAATGTTGGGTATTTTGACTAGAGCAATGACTAGCTTCTCAAGAAGAGCTCTGCTCCACTTATTTAGTCTCAAAGAAGCAAATCAGTGCTCAGATGGAATGAAAATATAATTTCCAAAGCTACAACCTCCTTTTACACTCAATGGGCTGACTAGACAATACACTTGTCATAGCACACACTGTCATCATGACTGATTATGCAGAATTACTTATCGAAGCCTTGGTTTGTTGGATATGGTCTTCTGGACAGTAACATAATGTAGTAGTTTGGAGACAGCCCAGTGTTTCAGAGGAACATCTTCAGGGCTGAAAATCAGGGCAAGCAAGAAACCAGCAGAAGAAGGGGGCAAGCTCAGATGAAGGAGGTAGTATGTCCTTCAAAATTTTGGGTTTCCCCTGTTCAAAAACAAGTTGTGATGACATGAAACTGAACTAGGCTAGTATGGAACACAATGAATCTGGAAGCTAACTGATTAAACTTTCTTAAAAATTCATTCTGTTTGCTTTCTTTCATTTTATGCTGAGCACAAAAATCTGAGAAGAAGCAAAAAGTTAATGATTTATTTGAATGGCTTATGTTTGTGGATCAAAAGTGGTGCTTGAAAACTCATATTCTCCCTGTCAGCTACATGGATCACAACTCTCATTATCTAGTGCAGTCAGGTAGAGTATGAAATTTTTTGCTTTGGCAAGTATATTGTGAGTTGTGCTATTGCAATATAAAGATGAAGTTTCTACTGCCATTTAAATTTAGAACAGTGATGTCACTCAAACTGTAACTGGACTGCTGTCTACTTATTTCTTCTAAATTATGTATCAGTGTAAATGTTCAAATGCTCGACCACAGTACTTGAATACTGTGTAGTTATTACTCCAACTACTCATCACATACAAATCAATACTGTTACGTCTGGCTAGAAATCCCATTCTGCATAACCTTCACTTCTCAGATTACACTCCAGTTAGCAAATTGTTTCAGACTCTTTGTTTTTCTTTTATATATATATATTGTAACATGTTGTGCTATGGAGGACAGCCCNCCCCCCCCCCATGGTTAAGTGGCACCGCTTCCTACTGTGACGTGGCATGCAATGCCGCTTTTGACAAGGGCAACAGGCAACAGCGAACGGTATAAAAAGCCGGCTGAGCACTATGCAAGTTAGTGTGTGATCAGGAGGGACACAGAGTAGTGTGTGAGCAGGAGTGACAGTGCGATGGAACAGTTGCCGAGTTCAGTTGTAGCGGAAAGAAGAATACCGGAACGTGTGTTTAGAAGTGATAGCGTGAGAAGCAGATGCTTGGCTCACAAGAGAAATAATTGGGAGTGTGTAATAAAGTGACACTGGTATAGCTCCCATATCGTACTGTGAATACGTGTAGACTACTGAGGACAGTGGACAGAATAGTGTGTAGGGTTTGTAAATTGAGTAAACCTGTAACAGTGTTATAATTAATTGTAGCCAAGACTTGTAGGTTGTTAAATAAACCAATTAACAATCCGAACGGCGTCTTCAATGGCAAAACACTTTACAATATATATATTATTTGATGAAGCTTTCACACTTGAGACTGTATAATGTCAAACACTATTCATGAGTATCCTTTCATTTATAATAATTTTACAATCAATATCAATTTGTACACTTGTGTCTGATTTAATATTTTCATACTTTTGCTACTTTTCTAATTTTCTTATGTACAGGACTTCTGACCTAAAACAGCAAAAGTTCATAAACGCACACACATCTTACTTTACTTCGCAGAGTGAAACTTGTCATGTGACTCAAGATTTCCTCTTCATCTTCTTTATTTTTCCAATGACCAAATTCTTTGAGTTCCTTCTGTAATGCTACTGCCATATTTTTCAATTTAACATTTATATCATCATTTTCTTTAGCTTCAGTCATAACTGTATTAATATGTTGCCTGTCAGGTTTCATTTCTTCCCTAGTCTCTTGGTTACATTGCCCTTCAGAAGTTGTTACCTGGACAAAGTAATATGTAACGATAAATCAGCATTACTGCAAATGTATATAAAAGATGGGGAAACTGGGAAGGAACAACATACAGGATTCTTTTCACAATTTCATGCTCAATAACTACCTACAGTGTAATTAATTATACAAACATATTCAGGCCCAACAAGAACACTGCTTTATATGCACTCTACTGATAGCATGAAAATGGCAATTATTCATTTTCAGAAATTCCTTATTTTTCATTCATACATTACCTTTTACTATTCAACTTATGCAAAATTGAAATCAACTGGTTACAACATAAATCTTGAGACATTCAAAGGCTGGGTATGAGAACAGGGAAACAAATACAGATTACTATGAAAATTTGCTTAACCTCAAAAATGTATGAGGTCTGACCAATCAACATGTAATCACTTGTAAAGGCTCTAAGTATGGAGGGTCATGTCACCATGGGGAAAGATCCATCCCATGAATCCACCATTTACTACTTTTTCCACAATGGAAAGAGCAGCCGTATGGCCATTACTTCAGGTTATGTGGTTTCTAAGATTTGCATGAGTTCACGCATCATGATATCCAGAAACGTTCTGAACTGTATAAACACCGGCAGGAGCATGTAACTGCTGAAGAACAGTGTTATAAAGACGCCTGTATCAAAAGAAGTTTTAATGCTGCTGGATTCTAGACATGAGTCTCATTTAAGAAATTTTTAAGGTATCATATAAGAGTCAAGAATCTACCACATGAAGTCATGGATTTACCTGACACCTTCAGTACCACCACATCAACACAGTGATATTTCTTCTAGAGATCAAGAAAGTGTAACCGTTTACTAGTGGACTCGAATGTGTGAGGCCCTGGAGGGGAAGTGCCTACGTGATAATAGCACGACATTATTTCACATGTGCAGTTTTGCAGATGGAGAAGGGGTGGTGGATCCCCGGATTGGTGTGGGGAATGATGTCATCTAGGGTGTGGTGCTGGGAAGGCCCGTAGGTCCGTTAGCGTCGCCGAGCCAGTAGTAGGCAACAGATAATAAGAGACCCTCCTAGTGAGTGGAGGCACTTGCTTTGTTCTTTATAGAATCGCCTTTGTAAGCGAAACAGTGTAAATGTAACTGCCATAAATAGTGATTGTGACCAAAAATGAGTATATTAAACCTAAGGTAAAGCCACAGGTTAGTCGTGTTAAAGTTTCTACGAAGAAAGACCTGTTATCGACCTGAGACAGAAATCCATGCCTACCATTATCCTAAATCCAACCTGGTTACCTCAGTACCCAAATAGCAAAGAAGGGTAAAGGTGGAAGGAGCGGCAAGCAGGAGCAGCCATAGCAGCGATGAGGAGGAAAGGAGCGACCGGAGCAGCAGGCACAAAAAGAAGAAGAAGAGGGACGGTAGTAAAAGAACAATACTCTTTCATTAGCACGGCTGTTACATACAAAGCAATATGAATTGTATACTGTAGAATGGCAAGCAGAATACATGTAATAAACAAATTTAGATGTGAAAAAATTCTGGAAAGGTTAACTCAGATCAATGAAACACACTGACCCCCAAATATGGTCCTCCAGAGAAGACCACATTATGAAACAGAATTAACTATGGGGCCCTTTAAATAGGGTAACCCAGTCATAACATATTGAGATTTGATATGTGTCTACTGATGGAGACAGGTTGCAGTGTTTTGAAATGAATTTTAAGTAAAAAGTTGTGGTGACAAGAAACTGGTTTCCTGTGGATCAAAACAAGTTTTAGCTGTGACAATGTGCATCTCTAAGACTACAATATCAGAAAGTTAGAATCTAAGCTTACATTTTCCAGCTCCTGATGCTGCTGTATTTGTAGCTGCCTCCGCCTTGCTCTCCTGATATTACTTTGCAACAGTCTTAACTGTTTATCTTTAAGTTCCTTTAGATTCTTTTGTTTTGTTTCCTCTTGTTCTTGTTTTTTAAACTTCTCTTGAATCCGTTGCTGCTTACGTTTCTGTATCTGAAGTTTCACGTATTCCTTCTTAGCTTGACTGTCATGTAATGACAATGCAGAAAGATTCTTTTCATTACCGCCATCAATATCTGTGTCCTTCTTCACAGGCTTAAAAATATCTACAATTAAAATAAAATTAAAACATTAGTTTTTCTTTGTTATAATTGGGACACACATTCTAATGGTAAGCTACAACCAACGTAATGTGTCGTCCTTCATCAAAACAGACCCTGTCACACTCACAGAATACTTTGGTTGATACAACTGCTTGCATCTCATTTCCAGACATAAACCACCATCACTTAAAAGGTCAGACATTGTCAGAATCAGGAATGATGGGAGCTTAATTAAGCCTTTTGAGAACTGTTATCAAATACCTGTCACATGGCAAAATACAACTCCCGTTTTCTTTTTCTTGGAAAATGTTCAATGATAATGAGCAGGTTGCTATAATGGATGTCCCATAATTGCGTAATCATGCAATATTTACTTCCATTCTACCTTAATTTAATAGAATGTGATAAAAAGGTAAAGCTAACCCTGTAACAGGTCATGGAGGCCCATGGGGTTGTGAGGCGTTGAGGCTCGCACATTTTCTAGACAATTGGCTCATAGATGATGGTGAGGTTGTCACCCTTAAATGCCAGCCGCCCTTTACTCCCAGGACAGCATTAAGATTATTGAGGTCCCCAAAACTATTATTTTTCAATTGAAACAAATCAGATCCATGGAAGTACTATTACTTATGTCAAATGCTATGAAATTAGGGTAATACCATCTTCAAAAGCAAATTTTCTTTGCATGCAGTGAGAACACACAACAGATTACTGATGTTATTCTCTTAGAGTGGCAAGAACATTTGTGCATTTGCACCAGTGTGTAATAAGTACAATAAATTTTCCCACCAGAGTTCAAAGAAATTCTGCTACAGCCATTGATAATAAAATTATTATGTACGGCCTACAATAAATGGATTGTCTGATCATGATGCACAATCCATAATATTTAAAACAATAAACATGAGAAGACATGCTAAACAATTTAAAATATAAGGAAAATAAACAAACACACACCCAATAAATGAATTTTTAATTAAACTAAGTTAGGAAACATGGGACTCAACATTTTCTAGTGATGATGTTAATATAATGTTTAACTCCTTTTTAGACACTTACTTGAAAATTTACTATTCCAGTTTTCCAAAAAAAAAAAAATATAATTTTAAATGAAATAAGTGAATGGATTACTATAGGAATAAAAACATCCTGTAAACGTAAAAGAGTACTCTATATGGCATGTAGAAACAATAATAATTCAAAATTAAGAAACTATTATAAAAAATACTGTAATACCAACTGGATAGCACTGACTAGTTCTGTAAACCAGCGTTAATGGCTTTTTTGGATGTGGCCTTTACAGGTAAACAGACTACACAGTAAGGTCCCATTGAATGGCCACCTAGGTCACCAGATATAATGCTTTGCTTATTATAAGGGTATCAGAAGCTGACTGTACATGCAACGGACAATGAATAAAGAAAAATATAAATGGACTATTCTAAGATTGGTGTAATATCTTGAACCATGTTCAGGTATAATGTGCTTGTCCACTGCAAGAATGTAGCAAAGTTGATGGACAATATTCTGATCATTTTTTATTACGAGCATAAATTTTCTTCTTGTATTAATTGAAATCCCTATAGGTGTGACTTCTGAGCCATTCTATATATTCGACAGAAGCAAAGGGCCTCTCACATTATACAGGCTAGGAAGTTTGGCACAGTTACGCACATGTAAGCAAAATGTTTGAGTAGAACTAACAGAAATTTACCAGGTTGTGTCTGTTCACTTTCCTGTATCACAGGATGCTCTTCCTTTTGTTTCGGCAAATTTTCTGCTGAAATAAAACCAAATACTTGTTACAAAGCTGGAACAGAAACATAATTAGATGACAAGGCTCACGATAAGCTGAAATACCACAAGCTCAACAAGAATTCTAACAAAAGATGATATAACACATTATTCAAATACTGATAACAAGGTTTCAAGCTCAATTCCAATCACAGGTTGATACATCCATGCAACAATAACAGCCAACTATCAGCCATAGCATTACTTTTCAATAAAGTTTACAGAAATGAGCATTATCTGCATACACAAAATCCTTCTTGCTCCCCATTTCAAACTGCCAAAAAAAAAAGTCAGACATTATCATTATTGTTGCTGTATTTTAATTTACAATCCACCAATTATTACCTAACACTTTCAGATACTATGCGTTCACAATTTCTATAAATTATCATCTTTATTAAAATATCATACAAGTATTATGGGCTGCACATCACAATTGATTTTCTTTTAAATTACACAATAATTAAGAAACCATATGCATAACTGTAAAACTGCACATTTTAGTCTTTACATGTTTCGACAGGATATCATGAATGGCAGCAAACATTAACAAAATTTAAACTGTTCTTAATTTCTTTGTGAATACAACTTTGTTCCACGTCACTTAACACTTCAGATTCAGCATCTCACATTATAATATTACATGACTGAAACCAAATTTAAAGTGTACAGATCACGGTCTTCTGGAATGTGACCACATGCAGTTTGGTGGATAGGTACCAATGTTTCGGTGAAGATGGAGGTTGCATGGTCTTCTGACATGTTGGTATCCACTTACCAACAACATGCCATCACATCCCAGAATATGTCAAATCTGACAGTCAGAACATATATTTAAAACAAGAATCATTAAAAATACTATACATACTGTCTGTCTTTAAGGTGAGTTCCTTGACACGTTTTTTGCTCCCAGACCAAGAGCCAGGATAAGACTCAGTCGTCAGTTTTATGCTCTTGACCACTACATTACGTTCGCGTGGTGGTGGGATGGGCTGACGCTCAGGTAAAGGTTTGAGGACAGTGAACTTCCTCACTATGTTTGGCAAACGTTCAACTATCACATTATTTGAGCTTCTGGAAGGTTCTTTAGGAACAGGGGTACCTAATAATGAGCACAACTGAACCCCTCCATCAGCACCTGGAAAACAAAACAGAATATAATGCAGACCGACATCTACAACAGCTGATCAAAATGCCTTGCATAACTCTCAGTTAAAATTATGTTCATATTATTTATTTCATCACTATACAATATGAAATTCTGCATACATAAAATTTAAATTCTACAGCCATTGTTACAAATCTGAGATTTTTTTATGACAGTTGGTACAATGAATAATCAATTAGGCTAAATTTTTTTCAGGATACAAAATAGGCCACATACATAAAATATAACTAAAATTATCTTTGTACATTTTCATAATTAATTCATAAATTAGGGCCAGTGACTTAAAATAAAATCCAAATTCAGTGATCTTTGTACATGGTCACTGTATTACAAAATTGTTCTATGATTTCTTTTCATTATCTGACACTTTGCATGTGATGTAATTACCGTTTGTGTTAACATAACACAAAAGTTAGTTATTATCTTATCATTCGTGTGATTTTATACTGTTCTGATATTTTGTAATTCTGTCAGCGACCACCTCTGTGGTCAGAGTTCTGGCTACAGATCCAAAGGCCCGGGTTTGATTCCCGGCACTACCAGATTTTCTGAGAAATAGTGGGCCTGGAATGGGGTCCACTGATCCTCATGAGGATAATTGAGGGGCTATTTGAAGGAACTAGTGGCTCTGGTCTAGAAAACCGAAAATAATGGCCGTGGGGATTTGTTGGGCTGACCACACGACACCTTCTATCCTCTAAAGATGGCACTAACTTCACCAACAAGTGGCGGTCACTCAGTAGGTAGTTTGCTTGCGGACTAAAACCCGAGAGTTCTTTTTTGTTTTGTCATTTGAGATGCACGCCAGATTTGCAATCAATATATTGTGTTTTCATTCAAGGTTTTCAGACTCCAAGTAATGAACTAATTAGTATATAGTAAACCCTAATCTAAAAGAATTAACTTTGATCATGAGAGGAAGGACAAGTCAAGATTGGCAAACATGTGTGTACGGAAACACAGTGTTACTGTACATACTACAACAAATAAAATCCACCAACATTTTATCACAATGTGATTTAGTGCATTATTATATACAGTCAACATACATCACAGAAATGACAACAATAAAAGCAGTACCTTACTGTACTATGCACCACACATCCATAGTGTACTTGCTTTTCCTGGGATATCCCAGTCTCCAAACAAAATGCAATATGACTATGATGAAATCTATACAGGCAGCAACAAATTGTACACACTCTGTTGTTGTTCGACAAAAAGTTTGGAGCATTTTTAGGTTTCTTCCAGTCCTGACAGTTTATAAGCTAAGAAATCCTCTTTTGTTAAATGCTTAAACAAAAATCCTGTTCCTGTTTTTCATTTTATTGAATACATAGAAGATGCAAGAAATCACTGACAGTGAAACCAATCTTGAGATTTTGACAGATTTATGTGTTTTCAGTCCCCTTGATACAAAGAAGAGATATAAGAATGCCATCAGTCTGTATGGATGGATGTGAGCTTCACTGGCCCCTGAATGGTCTGGCAGATTTTGTTCATATATATTTACTGTGTGTGATGAAAGAATTTTTAAGCAAAATCAATAATTATGCATTCTTTTCATGAAGTGTGGCAAATGAATGTACAACGAGGGGGGGGGGCTTCCAACCATATGGTTCATATCCAAAACTATGTAATGGGCATTCATTAAATGTAGTATTTTGAGCCAAAAGCTGTTGTTCCTTTATAACCCCTATGCTGCATGATTCAAATGGAAAGTTTATCAATATTCTCATAATGGCTTACTTTGGAAAAGTGGAAACAGGACAGTGTTTAAGGAACAATAAGATTCAATAATTTTTTACTGCATGTGTAATGACCAGCATTGCAGCAGTAATAGTAAAACACGCTTTTATCTGCAACAAATGAATATCAGGGCCAAAGGGGGTAAGTATCAAAATTTGTAGAAAATTCATTTGGAAAATTCTGGAGTACATTTTTCCACTCCTGTACTTTTCAGTTGGCTTTCCTCAGCACCTTATCGAAGTTTATCAGTCCTGGATGACTCCACCTGCATTCAACATGAGATACTCGAAGTGCAGTGGGCATAAATACTCATCTCCAGTGAACAGTGGCTAAATAGGCCATACAGGCAGATGCTGGGGCAGTATGTATCATGAATGCACATGTCAATTATGCTGCATCTACTAAAACGGGCATCCCCCCTACCAAAAGTGAGGTTGTTCTGAGGCTGTAAAAATGGTTTCTGTTCCTTTCTATGGTAACCTTTATTCTACAAGCTGATTATCAAACTTCTTCCTACTTGCTATGAAATAGAGGTTTATGTTTGTTCGTTATTTGACCAAATAGTCAGATTTTCATGGGACCCAACATGCATATAGTGTTACTTGTAGCATCTACATTATAATATAAACACTGCGACCATCAAAACCCTTGGGGCGAACTGCATTAGAAACATTTCATGTCACTTCGTGTAGTGATAGACGTTGGGTACATATGCAGAAGTATTTGCCAACTAATATGTCACTGATGGTTGTGGCATTCATACATCTTAACAATCATTAAGACTTGTGTGCCAATGTAAAATAACATGAATGGCCACTAAGTGATCTCCGTGTTATCTTTTCGCTTGGCATCACTAACTAACGTACCACTGTGAGTAAAAGGTAAAGGTAAAGCTATCGCTGTAACAGGCCGTGGAGGCCCATAGGGTTGTGGGGTGTCGAGGCTCCCACATTTTCTCTAGACAAACAGCTCAAAGAAGGCCATGAGGTTATCGGCCTTTCGCGCCGGCTGCCCTTTACCCCCAGGAAGGTTCCTGGTAATCATTTCTGTTAGAGGCTGAGTCGATCCTAGGGGCCATAGTGCGACTGGAAGAATTAGGTTAATTAAAAAAAGCACCTCATCGGGACTCGAATCCGCGACCTTCCGGCTTGTAACACAGTGCCTCAACCAACTACGTTACGGCGTGCCCCACTGTGAGTAGGCAGTGTTTCTTTTTTCAGGAGGTACGCATACCGGCAAGCAATTGTTGAGCACCAGGAAACTTATGAAAAGACAAAAGGCGGTATCTGCAGATATATTGCAAGCTTCGACCTTGAGGCTAAATTCGAGCATGACAATACCAGCAAAAGTGCTGGGGGAGGGGGCGTTGGCAATACGCACTTACCATACACATCACACTGTTTGCAAGGAGATTTTTTCTTTATTTTAAAAACTGCAAACTTCGCGACCATTGCCTCTGACAACTTTACATTATGTGAAATGAATGCAGACCACAAAATGATAAGCATATAAAGTTACAGTTTTGTGTGACTAAAGAGATGCAAGTGTCGTAAAATTAATGCCAGAACGAACTGAAAGAATATGCATGGAAGCGAGATAGGCCTAAGAGAAGAAAGTACTATCCATCATTTTCCTGCGAGATTAAGGAAAATCAGAAAAGAAAATCCCCGGAACTAGCCTCGAACCCGGAACCTTCAGAATATAAAACAGATGTGAAAATAAAACAGTTTGATCACACTCGTTTGAGTGTTAAAAGAGTTCGATAATTCATCAAACGCCGAGCCATTAAGAGAAATGCATCTTTTTGATTTCTTTCAGCTGGCGCTGTTTTGACCTGAGTGCAGTGTATTAACTACACTCGCAACCTTTCTACAGTAATTACTATGTACACACGGCGTCATGAAAAAAAATTATAAAAAGCACCTACCGTTCGTAAAAGAAATTACGTAACTTGTCTTGTTTGGAATAATTCAACTGTAATTACTTTCAAGGTTCCCAGAAAGACGCCTTCCTGTCCCGTGGCACTTTACCTACCAGTATGCAGTAAATTTGCAGAACACGGTTTAACATCTATGTAAATCCGTAGCTAAGAAACAAAAGCATAGAACAAAAGCATACGCTAACAGTTTGCTGAGCTGGTATCAGGAACATGCAGGAAAGTTCCGTCCTCCTGATCGGCGCGTGGCACGAAGCAAATCAACACGGTAACAGTGCAGAAGATCTCAATACGAGACCTTCCGCTGTGCCTGTATACCAGTTGCACGAAACAGGATGCTTCCCTGTTCGTCCCAATATCCGTATCCTACATTTCAGCCACTTGCCTCTGAATAATCTGACGAAACTTGCCTAACATTCTTATATTTCACACAGATGTCCACTTGATACTGGTGCTAACTTCTAGAACAAATGCTGCACAGTGTACACAACAGTTGCTAGGGAACGGCTCTGCAAAAACACACCCTTGTTAGGCAAGAGATTCTTAACACGCAACATTGGAGTAACTTGAAAGCGGCGTTCTCTAAGCGATCCGTGCTGACGTTCTATAACGAGCAGTAGTTGCGATTACGACAGAGTTTTGAGACGGTAGTTAGGAGAGCAGGTGTTAGCTGTGAGACAGTCGCCGGCCAGTAAGGAGGTGAACACAGAAGCTGAGACAGCTACAGAATTGGAAGCCGTTACCAGGCCACAACCGGTGAAGATACAGCAGAAGGAGAATACTTCGTACGTGTTGTAGTGAACTGCAGTGTGTTATGTTTTCCCTAGTGGGGTGCCCTTGTACTGCGGCCACATTTGGCCTTTTGTACCAGCCCCAGATGATAGGTGAGGGTGATTGTGGGGCAATTAGTGGAATAAAGATTGGCAGGGGAAACCGAAGTACTCGGAGGAAACCTGCCCCAGCGCCACTTTGTCCACCACAAATCCCACTTGACTAGACCGGGGATCGAACCCGGGCCACCGCGGTGGGAAGCCAGCGACTAACCGCGGCCACTTATGTGCGTCCCCCTTTAATTTCTGTCTACCCCGTTCAGCCAACGAGGTACCTGATATTTCCCCCATCTACCAGAGGCATTGGAAACTACTTGGGCGGGAAACTTGTTGCCTAATTTTGCTCAGAGGTCTCCTAGAGACATGAGAATCTTTTACGTGCCGTAAATCTACGACACGGGGCTCACGGCTTAAAGTCCCTCCCGGAGGACTTGTTCCCTGAATTTTTCCGCCCTTAAAAATTTCACGACCTCCGCCGGGTTTGAACCCGAGTACCTTGAGTCATGAGGTGGGAACGTTACCCCTAGGCTACGGAGGCCGGTTATGTTCACCCTAAGTCGTTTTTGTGATCAACAACGGAATGCTAATTATGAAAGGCAGC
Organism: Cryptotermes secundus; assembly: GCF_002891405.2. Classification (NCBI taxonomy): domain Eukaryota; kingdom Metazoa; phylum Arthropoda; class Insecta; order Blattodea; family Kalotermitidae; genus Cryptotermes; species Cryptotermes secundus. The sequence goes on along the minus strand of NW_019723323.1, from coordinate 243,838 downwards.
ATCTTTTCATTCTTTCCAAATAATATTTAAAGCTCTGTTGATATCACAGTATCTCTGACTTCTCTTACGTCCGAATTCTTTCGGTTGTGTAACTGAAATGAAGCCCATTACTTCATTTTTTTTGTACTTCCGTTGTATTTAAAATTTGGTACTGGGAGGTGGCGACTAAAACCCACAGGGCGAATGTAATTTTAATCCGCAGAGGGGGAACTTGTCTGCATAAAATCGGTATCCAACTTCATTCTATAAACTTTGACACACAGGGTCTAATACAAAATATAGATATAACTAACCTATAATTCATAAATTTCAATGAAAGAAGTGGAAGTGCGCGTGGCTTCTCCAACCATCTCAGTTTCCCTGGCAACTTCTCATTCCACAAACTGCTCCACAGTCATTAACCATTCCATCATCGAATTCTTATACCGTTCATACATTGACAATATCGTCAAATAAAATGATAGAAGGCAAAAAAGCTATCCCAGTAACGGACCGTGAAGGCCCATAGGGTTGTGAGACGTCGAGGCTCCTACATTTTCTCTAGACAATCGGCTCACAGATGGCGGTAAGGTTGTCAGCCTTATGCGCCCGCCGCCCATTACGCCCCAGGAAGATTTCTGGTACTCATTTCTGTTAGAGGCTGAGTCGAACCCAGGGCCATAGTGCGGCTGGAAGAATTATGTCAACTGAAAAATGGAATGACATCGGGAATTGAACCCGCAACATTAAGGCTTGTGCATAGACATTAGTGCTTCAACCAACTACGCTATCGCGTGCCCCAAAATAAAGTCAACCAACTTAAAAATAAAGTTGCAACGAATATTCAAGCTTTAAGAAATAACATATGGGACTCTCTTGGAGCGGAGCATGTAGTTTAATCGCCATACGAGGAACAGTTGGTCTACGTAATATGTAGACTACAGCAGAATTATGAACAAAAGGAATACAGGGGCGGTTCAAAACAGGATTGCCCAACAACCCCAACTGCTGAATGCACCTTTCTTGGTGAACTTCACTTGACAGCTAAACGTGTTTCCTGGTATATACGCAACAGTTCGGTTAGGCGTCCCAGCAGAAAATCATCAATGAATATACCGCTTTAATGAGATGCACTACATACAAGCATCTTCCCTCATTTGGAATTCAAACAGAAACCATTCGAAAACAATTGCAGCGCTCTAATGCCCAAGGCCGTCGGGAAGGGGAACTATGAGGCTTGGCAAGGTGTTGGTTCCACAGAGTGCACTTTACCGACAATACCAGCAATATGGCCGACTACTAAACTAGGAATGTGAAAGTAATGCATTTGCCCCATACACTGTATGACAATCCATCTACGTCCAACCAGATCACAACTTTAATCCACATCCAATTTCGATTGTTCCGGGCTTCAATCCTAGGTACGCTAAACGACTTTCTCTTTCAGAAGAATGTAAATTCAGGTGAAGTATCAACTGTCATCTGTTTCACCATGAAATTACGCATCCAGAAAGTGAGCTTCCAAAAATGAGAATTTTCTTAAGGGCTTATTAAGGAAGGGGCACGCGGTAGCATAGTTGGTTGAGGTATTATGCTACAATCCGGAAGGTCGCCGGTTCGAGTCCCGATGAGATGGATTAATTTTTTAAATTGACCTAATCCTTCCAGCCACACTATCGCCCCGGGGTCGACTCAGTCTCTAACAAAAATGAGTACCAGGAAGATTCCTGGGGGGGGGGGGTAAAGGGCGGCGGGCGCTTAAGGCTGACAACTTCACCGGTATCTGTGAGTCGATTGTCTAGGAGATGTGGGAACCTCGACCTCTCACTTCCCTGTCGGCCTTCACGGCCTGTTACAGGGATAGCTTTCGTTAAGGAAGGGAAGGCTAGGACAATTTCATCACTATTAGGCCAACCACAAGACAGTGTCCGGAGCCATTTCAGTCCAACTTGCATCTTAACCTACAGCCTAAAGGGTTGGAGAACCAGCATCGCTCTAGACACGTGTTCGGGAGATACTCGGTTCGAATCTGGGCCAGAGCACCAGACATCCTGACCGAGGCTTTTCATGGTTTCAGTCTCTCCCGGCAGGCGTCGGTACAGTGCAGCGAACATGCCACGACTTCCTTCTAGATTCTTCCCAATTCATCATTTTATCACTGTACAATTCGACGGTATAGTGTAGCTGCTGACGGCGTCGTTAAACAGCCCAAAGAAAATAACCTATATCCTAAGATCTATTTCAACGTCAGTCTCCCATCTATTCTTAGCCTTCAAGCCAAAACCATGCAGGCGTCTTGTTTTCCCACAGAACGCCACTGTGAAGTGATTAGCACTCGCGTTTCTTATTTCGGAGGGGGTCGGTTCGAAACTCGGATTGGTAATTTGGTATCCCGAATGGAGGTTTTATAGGTTTCTTCTCAGTCACTGCAGGTTAATTCTGGGTGAGTATGTGTAAGCAGATGACATCTTTTCTTTCCGTGGTCTGGGATCACGGATAGTCATCCTACCAGCAATGCTACAGAAAACATGTAGCTATATCATCTCGGTAAATAACCTAGGGATCAAGTTTATATCCCCATACGCGCTACAGTCCTGTCTAAAAAACCGGAAGTAACGGCCGTGGGGATTCGTTACGCCGACCACGCGACACCATCTATCCGCTAAATTTGGCGTTAACTTCGCGACAAGCGGCGGTCGCTCGGTTGGTATAGTTCACTTTCGGACTCAAGCAACAGAGTTTTTTTTTTGTTTTTTTTTGTATACATGCTATACACCCCGCCCATCACACCTTCATTTCATCAGTTTAATAATACCTGGTGAAAAATACATATGTTGAAGTTCCTTTTGCAATTTTTTCCATGCGTATTGTATTTCCTCTTTTGTATAGGAAAATATTATTTTAGCACCCGGTCCTCAGATGCCTTCAGGAAGAAGAGGAACATTATCATAATTAATACCTCGAATACCAAGTATTAATGATACTGATGGTGGTCACATCTGCAGGGGTAACCAGGGATGCATCGCATGACAGTACGCTGCCAAGTTAGAAACAACTGAGAGCACAGCAACAACAGCCCATTAAACGTCGGTTTTGACAACGACATGCTTTGAAAAGCATGCAGTCACTGAAGTTAAAAAAGGAAGAGTTGTCCCTGTGCTTACCTAATTAAGCACTGTGCCATGAAGGCGTATGGGGGAATGGATATATACATCCATATTTTCTTGACCTTGGTACTAGTTGGAGGTTAGGGGTCAGCTTCACGACCCAGGGAAAGAGCACCCGGTACCAACTATGCAGGAGGCTGGGTGGGCCCCAAAGTCGGTCTGGACGACGTGAAGAAGAGAACATTCTTGACGCTACTGGGACTCGAACTCCGACCCCTCAGTCGTCCAGCCCGTAGCCAGTCGCTATACCGACTACGCTATCCCGGCTCCCAGTTTCTACAGGTATTAATGGAAAATGTAAAACAACACGGCGGCTGTACGAATTATTTTGGTAAACTCATATCTGAAATATATTTTTAGACATGCATTAATAATATGAGTGATTTTTAAACACAATACCGATTCTTCGGTGCCATAAAATACACTGAGCTGACAAGGGCTGTTGCTACTATTGTCTTCTGGCCGCTGGACAGAACACCGTGGAGCGAGTTTATGGAGACTAACCCACCTTAGCCTCTATCAGGACAGTGACAAGGCTGGACGACGGAGAAATCGAAGACATCGACGTTTTTCTTTTCTCCAGTGTTCAGACTTGCTCTGGGGCTCACCTAGCCTATCCTATGGGTCCCGGGGCTCCTTGCCCGGAGGTAACGCAGCCGAGGAATGACGCTACCATTCACCTTAACCTAGTGCCAAGGTCAAGACTGCGTGGAGCTATACCCTCAAAATGAAATATGTCTTCATGTGGTGCTTAATAAATCACAGAGACAACTTTTACACTAAGCAAGCAGGCTGAGCACGGTTCGAATCTGAGCGGGTATACTTACTACCTTGACTGAGGTCATCTTTGCCTTTTCTTAATCTCTACAGACAAGTTCCGGGACAGCACTTCAGTTAGGCTATGATCGCTTCCTTATAAATCCTTTGCAGTTTATTATTCAGTTGCATCAGAAGTTAACTGTAAAAATGATAGCAGTGATGAAATAAAAAAGCGTGTACTTGCGGCAAATAAATGTCTCCATGGCCTTAGGAAACACATGAAATCCCAATTAATACCCAAGAAAACCAAAACTATGATGTATAAAGTACTTATAAGATCAGTGCTATCTTTTGCCTCTGAGACCTGGCCACTGTCAGGATCGGATGAAAGACTGTTAAGTATATTTGAAAGGAGGATCCTGAGANGAGTGGGAAGACCAAGGTTAAGATGGGAAGAATGTGTGTGGCAGGACATAAGAATTTTGGGTGTAAAGAACTGGAGGAATGTACATCGAATGGAGAAAAATGGCGAGCAATCCTGAGGAAGGCCAGGGCTCACAAAGGGCTGTCGTGCCAGTGATGATGATGATGATGATGATGATGACGATCATTCAATCACTGGACGCTATACAATCTAGTTGATGACAACAAATAAAAACAAAGTCCGTGGCCTGTAGTCCGCAAGCGAACTATACCGACCGAGCGACAGCGGCTTGTCGGAGAAGTTAGTGCCAACTTTAGGGGATTAGAGGGTGTCGCGTGGTCAACGCTACGGAATCAGACGGACGTTAATTTCGGTTTTCTAGACCTGAGCCGCTATTTCCTTGAAACAGCTCATCAGTTATCCTCACGAGGCTGAGTGGACCCCGTTCCAGACCCACTACTTCTCAGAAAATATGGTATCGCCGTGAATCGAACCCGGGACCTCTGGATCTTTAGCCAGTAACTCTGACCACTAGACCACAGAGGCGGTCCCTAGTTGATGACAGAAACGTTAAATATGCCTGCATTGTGCCTTAAATGCTCTTTCCATATCCTTTCTAATTGATTATAAACCAATCATTCGATGCTTTATAGACCAAGTTACTGACAGTGCAGTTAAAAATAAATAAACCAATAAAATAAAATAACATACCTTTACCTCAACCATAGATTTGGCTAAACCACAGTTTAGGTTAAGCCAGTGTCGTGAGGTGACTGTGATACGGAAAAGGCACCAGGCAATGAAAAACATGATATAGATTTATTTTTCACGATGCGGACAAAATCCTACCACTGCTGTCTGCTTGACTAAAGAAGGGAAAGGCGTGCCGAGATCGTGACGTCAAACTCGGAAGGAAATTGTGCCCAAGTCAGCGGAGTCAGCGAGGGCACAGTTACTGTTGCCTTGAAAAACGCTCAGCGATCTATCGACTGTCAGCAATAACCTCGAAGAAAACCGTCACTGCGCTCTGCAACAAGTGGCAACGGCTTGTGTCTGGTAGGTTACATTTTAAGATTTCGAATAGCTGAGTTTTTAGGTTTTAATACAACAATATATAGGTAAAGGCAAAGTTATCTCTGTGACATTAAACATCACATCAAGAAAAACGTACTGGGGATTGGAGGTAGGTCCAGAGTTCCACACACTGAAAACCTTGGTACTATATCATGGAGTGGATCTTACACTTTTAGAGGTTACACGACTTAACACGTTCCACATGGCTTACTGATGAAATGACCCGTTTATTAAACCACATTTTTCTGCAGCTAATGTTTGGTCTGCTTCGGTATTTTTAAGCACCAGAGCCTCGTTGAGATATTACGGTACTAATATTGTTTTTATTGCTAGTGGGGTGGGACTAAGTCCTTTGTACTGCGGCCACTTCTGGCCTATTGTACCAGTCCCAGATGATAGGTGAGGGTGATTGTGGAGCAACTGGTGAACTGAAGATTGGCAGGGGAA
>NW_019723323.1:155045-237899 GCF_002891405.2 Cryptotermes secundus | reverse complement strand
GAAAAAACGCACACACAGACATCCACGCCTCGAGTGGGATTCGAACCCCCGATCCCAGTGATCGAGAGGGCGAAAATGGTTCATGCCTTAGATCGCGCGGCCATTGTGAACAGCTGTATTATTACAGCCCCCAAATGACTGGTCCGATTTCGTTCAAACTTCGTGCGGTCGATGAACTAATTCTCACCAATTGTGTTTAATTTAATTTCAATCTGACTTGTATTTAAGGTTACTTGTTTTATAAGTCTAAACGAATTTACATATTTTCTGAATCCTTTGACATGCTTACATGAAACTCGCTATAAGGAATTTCCATTACAGACCCAGAGCCATTGCCGCAAGTGGCCTCAATTCTCTTTAACACAGAAACAACGGACGTGTCACATGTAAACGAAAAGTATATGTTTAATGACACCCTCAGGTTGAATTCGCGCGTTATTATTGGTCCTAGTGACAGGACTACCCGAGAATAAAAGAACTCGATATGCCTGGTACGTGTAAGTACGTTTACATGCAGAATGGCCTCGCCTATGAAAATGAAGGCATTTTATCTCTTGCGAGAAATTACATCGAAAATAACTGACCACGTACCGTGCTGTACATGGAGTAATTGCGCCTTCCACACACACACATACACAAGAGACAGAGGCATGGTGAAAGGAATTACGCCTACTGCTCGACAGTTTATCAAGCGGGCCTTGTCTCGGACTGACAGCCAACTGCTGCACACAGCCCAGTTTCCGTTAGTTTCCGTCAGTTAACCCTACCACATAGAAAACCAAGCCAGTTCAATACTAACGGGTTTCAGTGTCTTCTGGAGGTACTGGGTTAAAATCTCAGCCCGTGCACCTGTCATTCCAACAAAATTTCTTGCTCACTTTCTTCAGTCCCGTTAAGGAAATGGGAAGATAATATTCCAAATGAGCTAAAATTCCCTACTCTGAACGGTTTCCAATTCATTATTCATTATGAAGCGCATGTATCACGTGACAATGCACGAACTCTGCAGTTGATATAGGGTCGTCAGAGAGTTTCAATTATCATTATCGTGTTAGCCAGAACATATAGTTATATTTTTCCTTAAATAATTCTTCTTAGAGAAGAGCGGTAACCTAATTTTCGGGCCCTTAAGAAGAAATATGAAGATGGGTACGATGAATTCCAATTATATTTATGAAAATAAATGGTAAAAAGGTAAAGTTGACACTCTGCTTAACTAATTACGCACTATGCCATGAAGAAGTATGGGGGAGTGGATGTATAGATCCATGCTTTCTTAACCTCGGCACTAGTTGGAGGTGAGTGGTCAGATTCACGTCCCTGCCGCTTTATCCTCGAGGATAGAGCCACCGGTACCCATTGGATAGGGGGCTGGGTGGGCCCCAGATCCGGTCTGGACGACGTGGAGAAGCGAAAATTCTTGACCCTACCGACACTCGAACTCCGATCTCTCCGTCGTCCAGGCCGTAGCCAGTCGTAATACCGACTGAGCTATCAATTTCCGCTTGATCTGTGGGAGGTACGAGCTTTCAAATACACTATTTTAATTAAACCGGGAATGGAATTTAAGTACCCACTTAACTCTTCATTCTCGTGACAGCGGTTATGTTATGTGTAGATTTTCTTTAACGCCGATCACAGTGGCCGTACGGTCTCTTGGCCAGCTCAAACACTGGGATCATGGGTTCGAATTCCACTTGAGGCATGGTTATCTGTGTGCGTTTATTTTGTGTTTGCGCTGTCCTGTATGCAGGAAGCGGCCTTACGATGGGCTGATCCCCCTCAAAGGAGTACTACCGACTGTGTAAAAGATCGAGAAACAGAAGAAGCGGTAGAGGCCTAACAAAGGGCTGTAGAGCCATAGACAGATTTCCTTCAACACTGAGTGATACATAGATGTTAACTGAATATGAAATCTCACAATTCTTTTATGTTCCCAGCGCAGATTCACACAACGTAATTCTCTAACAATATATGAAGCGACAAAGAACCAAAAGCGAGATTTACGTAACAAATTTCTACCTCAAAGAAAAGTTTCCCTATTTTGGCCCCAAAATGGATATTTTTATAACCTAAATGACAAGGCAAGATGTCTCGCCGTGATTACGGGGATAAACCGTACATGTGAAAATACACAATTCCGCGGGAATGTGGGTTTATGGGGAGAGTTCAAATATTTTCTTGCTGGAAGAAAGTTGAAATAATTCATCTTATGAACGATATTTCTTTCCATAATTTAAACACTATTCTCATTCTGCCTTGTGGAAGCCTGTACATTAAAACAAGCTGCACACTTTCGTCTCCAACTTCATTGCATTTTATCTAATTTTTATTCTTGGTTTATTTAGTGATAAGTTAAATAGCTTAGCTTATTCATAGGAGCCAGGAATCAGTATAGCGACTCGCTATCGGGGCCGGAGTTCGAGTCCCGGTAGGGCTATAATTTTTTTATTGCTAGTGGGGTGGGACTAAGTCCCACTTCTGGCCTATTGCACCAGCCCCAGATGATAGGTGAGGGTGATTGTGGAGCAATTGGTGGAATGAAGATTGGCAGGGGAAACCGAAATAATCGGAGAAAACCTGCCCCAGCGCCACTTTGTCCACCACAAATCCCACTTGGCCAGACCTGGGATCGAACAGGGGTCGTCGCGGTGGGAAGCCAGCGACTAACCGCTTTAGGTATGGCGCGGCCCCCGGTAGGGTTAAGAATTCTCTCTTCTCCAAATCGTCCAGACCGGCTGTGGGGTTCACCCAATCTCCTATCCAGTGGGTACCAGGGGCTCTTTTCTCGGTGGTAAAGCGGCCGGGGTGTGAAGCTGGCCACTCACCTCCAGCTAATGCCGAAGTCAAGAAATTGTGGATCTATACATCCACTCCCCCATACGCCTTCATGGCGTAGTGTTTAATTCGTTGAGCACAGGGACAACTTTACCTTTTACTCATCCATCAATGGCTCTACCGCCCTTTGTTGGACCCTGGCCTCTTCTTCATTTTTGTAATCTTTTTCACAGAGACGGTAGGACTCCTAGGACAGGGGATCAGCCCGCAGCAAGAACGCGCTACCTACACACGGGACAACACAAACACAGAATAAATGCACACAGAGACATTCATGTATTGAGTGGGATTCGAAACCACGATCCCAGTGTTCGAGCGAGCGAAGACAGTTCATGCCTTAGACGACGCGGCCACCGTGATCGGCAGCTTAGATTACAGAGTTGTTAAAAACTAAGGTGATTAGTGACTTAAGAGAAAGGAGGAAGCAGTCATGGCGCAATTTTAGGTACCATCTCGATATTAGCTTGGAGGGTGAGGAAAACCACGAAAACCTCAAGATTGGCAGGGAAAACTGAAGTACTCGGATAAAACCTGCCCTAGCGTCACTTTGTCTACGACAAATCCCACTTGACCAGACCCGGGATCGAACCTGGGCCGCCGCGGTGGGAAGCCAGCGACTAACCGCTTGAGCTATGGCGCGGCCTAGATATGCCTAAAAATGCACACACACTTTATGGGGGTGATGCATATCCACAACTTGGAAGAATGGGAAAGAGTTGGGAAGATAACATTACTCTGTGGTAAAACTGGGACACGCGGTAGCGTAGTTGGCTGAGGCACTATGCTACAAGCCGGAAGGTCGCGGGATCGAATCCAGATGAGCTGGATTTTTTCAATTTACCTAATCCTTCCAGCACTATGGAACTGGGGTAGACGCAGCCTCTAACAGAAACAAATACCAGGATTATTCCTGGGGGTAAAGGGCGGCCGGCGCGTAAAGCTGACAACCTTACCGCCAACTGTGAGCCAATTGTCCAGAGAGAGTGTTGGAGCGTCAACTTTTCACAACCCTATGAGCCTCCACGGCCTGTTACGGATAGCTTTACCTTTTACCTTACTCTGTGGGAAAAAGCTTTTTAAATCTGCAACTTGAAAGATTTGGAAGACAACATCAATATGTCATTAAAGTAAATAGGTTGAAAGGAGCTCAGTATAAATGTCTCCTGATCGTGACCAATCGCGGGCTCTCTTACCGGCGGTGTTGAGCTTCAGGTTCTGCGGCGTCTTCTTATGTTCTGTGATTGGAACGGAGCAGGTAACGTATTTTAATACAATGAATTGCCGATTATGTGGTGAACGTTTAATACATTCACAGAATTGGTTATTTATTTAACTTAGTATTTCGTAATGCACATTAAAGTACTACCTGTACTGACCGAACTGTTGATAAACTCACAGATCCGGAACAATTACGGATACTCAAAAACAGTCTGAGTCACTCCATCATAATTTTATTTCACGCCTCTGTGTGACTTAGACGTTAAACATTATGTGAGTTCAGGGAACAATTAGAGTGGACATTGAAGCTGAACGCCAAAAGGCGCGGCATTTTATTGAAAGTTATACAACAAAAAGTGACAAGAGACAACGGCCGGATGTTTTGTCATCTTCCCATTGCCGACTGCCTTAATCAAGCACACCGATACTGGCCAGGACCTGTTTCCTACACCCATGGTACTGCACTGCCAGTTCGTGTACCCTCGACAGACCGTTCTGAATGGGCATGGTAAACTGTTATGCAAACTACTGTACGGAGAAGTTATACACAGAACTCTTTATATGTGTAGCTTTCTGTTCTTCCCATAGGAACAGGACTATACTACTGTCCGGGGGCCGCGCCATAGCTCAAACGGTTAGTCGCTGGCTTCCCACCGCGTCGGCCCTGGTTCGATCCCGGGTATCGTCAAGCGGGATTTGTGGTGGACAAAGTGGCGCTGGGGCAGGTTTTCTCCAAGTACTTCGGTTTCCCCTGCCAATCTTCATTCCATCATTTGCTCCACAATCACCCTCACCTATCATCTGGGGCTGATACAATAGGTCAGAAGTGGCCGCAGTACAAGGGACTTAGTCCCGCCCCAATAGCAATAAAAAATACTATTGTCCGACTATCGTCTCTCCGGCTCTGTTTGGTGTATTTGGTACGCGGCGAAGTAGGGCAAGTTTATCACACGGACACTACAATTCATTCTGAAAAGAATTACCTCGCTGAACTTCCGATCTTGAATTAGGCGCATTAAAACTTGCGATACAGCATCATTCATAAATAAGTTATAAACAAGAAGTTCTGGGAAGAACTAATCGTCTGCATTCCTTTCACTGCAATTTGTGTACCTGATTCGACAAGCAGTAAGACAACTCAGTATGTATGTGCAATGACGTTAATAAAACAATACAAGTTGTGAGGCTGCAATGTTGGTATTATTGATGGGAGTCATTTATGAAGTATGCCGTTGAGATGGCCTTAGATGGCATGATATATGATATCTTGAGAACACGGTAATGCACTTTCGGGTTGAGAAATTCGTGAGTACGCAGGATTTGAGGTTCTCACAGTGATGATACGTATATAATGGCCGTCTTGTAGTGCATTCAATTTCATGTCACTTCTTACTACATGTTTCGGCAACATAGTGCAATCTTCAGGTTCGTTATTTACGCTAAGCTATTACATTGTTTGCCATCTTGTGTCTTTCATAAAATTATTTACAAAGTACATTATTCGTCAACTATAATGAAATTTGTATATACTAAAACTAGTTAAGATTATTCATATATATGTCTTAATTCAAACTCGCGTATAGCATGGTTCGTCCACTATGGGAGTCGTTTCTGTGTGTACTGTGTCTGTGATGTGTCCTTCCTCTTTGGCTGAGAGCGTTGTAATGTTGGATGTGTGTTATGGTTATGATGGTTATGAAGAGTATTCTCTTCTGGGTTTCTCTTTACAACTGATGGCTTCTCAAGAAGGATTCGGCTATGTGGAGCTAATTAGTGGAACTTTAGTTCAATGACCCCCTCTTTTCCCCAGCTTCGAGGGTGGGAGAAAGGATAATCGGACAGCAGTACCTATATATAACGTGGAGGAAATGCCACAATATAACTGGAAACAGCCTGTAAGTAGAATATAACTGCCTCTTCGTGCGTAATATGGATATCGGATCACTTTACACGGTTCTGGAGAATATGTTATGGGCAATTACTCAGTTTGCGAAGTGAACGGAGAAGTTCATGGAGGTAGGCCTAGGCCCACTGGGGCTGTAGTGCCAAGGGGGGGAAAAATTACTCAGTTTAGGCTTCCAAAATGGTCAATTATTGATGTTAATTCTGCTTTCCGGTTATAACACTGTACGTCTGTGGGCAATTCTACTAATGTTTCAGAGTTACATGCTGCCTCCTTCTTCAGGGTATCGTGTGCTTTCGAAATATCATCATCACTCACAACCACACGACGTAACAATGTCATATTATGGGAATACAGAATATTTTATATTTTACAGGAATTCTTGGCTCCGGCAGAATCGAGCATGAATTAATTGTAAGGTTTGAGGCTAGCTTTCTGAACTTTTGTGAGACCGCACATCACACGAAGCACCCACTGGACTTATAATCACGTGAGTGGAACATATCGTCTCTACTGGAAACTTATCTGATTGCTGTTAATTACTTGCTAATGATTATAGTTAATGGAGACGGGATATAACAAGTATCTTACCATCAGTGAATATTCATGAATTATTTGTATGCAGACAACCACGTATAAGATGTTCCGAACTGGTTCTATATGAAATGAAAGTACGTCTATTTTATTGTAATGGAATACTGACATTTATAATTTCGTTGGCTAAAGAACAAGTGTGTGTTATCAAATTATTTCTAACTGGTTGTAGATGTTTGAAGTTGCCGATCGCAGTGATCGAGCGGTCTAAGGCATTAAAAGTCTTTGTCAGCTCCAACATTGCGACCGTAGGTTCGAATCCTACTCAAGGCATGTATGTGTGCGCGTTTATTCTGTGTGTGGGTAACGGCCTTGTGACGGGCTGATGCCCCGTCCAAGGAGTCCTGCCGACTGCGTACGATTTAGGATGAGGAAACTGATGAAAGCAGCTAAGATAAAAAGGGATGTACAGCCACAGAGAGAGAGAGAGAGATGTTTGCAGCTGCTATGGATACTTGTTTAAAACAAAAACAAGCGCAGTGGTTTTAGTCCGCAAGCGAACTATACCGACCGAGCGACCGCCGCTTGTCGGCGAAGTTAGTGCCAACTTTAGCGGATAGAGGGCGTCGCGTGGTCAGCGCAACGAATACCCCAGGCCGTTAATTTCGGTTCTCTAGACCGAAGCCGCTATTTTTCCATTGAAGCAGCTCCTCGGTTATCCTCATGAGGCTGAGTGGATCTCGTTCCAGACCCACTGCTTCTCAGAAAATCTGGGAGCGCCGGTAATCGAACCCAGGGTCTCTGGATCTGTAGTCAGGCACTCTGATCACTAGACCAAAGAGGGGGTCTGGAGACTCGTTAGGATAACAGAAATATCGTGACTATATAAATGTCTACCTGAATTTGGTGCAACGTCTGCTTCATTTCTTCTGTTACAAGCAGATTCTATAGACATTCTGTCCTGCTTTTCTTGGTACTTTCTTTAGGCCTACAGGTGTTAGTCTGTGCTGAAAGTCCTATAAACTAGGCAGATAGATTCCCGTTTATGCCTAATTTGTTATTAATGTTTTCATCAGTTAGCTACCTAGTCTATTAAAATACCGGCATTCTGTGGCTTCTGGGAAGACTTGAGAACAGCCAGTTTACACGACCCACTATACTCATATATAAAAGGAGCACGCAGTTAAAATCATAACAAAGGCGATATACAAAACGATTGTCTCGATCTATAATTACTTTAGCACCCGACATGACGGAATGTTATTACATATATGAGCCAGGATAGCTCAGTCGGTATAAGCGTCGGGGTACGGGATGCGCGGCTGGGGTTCGATTTCCGGTTGATGAAAGAAATTTTTCTGAACTCCATAGCGTCAAGACCGACACTAGGGGCCACCCAGCCTCTTATTCAATGGGTACCGGGGGTTCTTTCCCTTGAGGTAAAGCGGCCGTGTCATGGAGCTGAGCACTCACCTTCAATTAATGCCGAGGCCAAGAATGGAGCTATGCCACCACTCCCCCACAGGTCTTCACGGAATGGTGCTTAATTAGTTAAGCACAAGGACAACATTACCTGTACCATATGAGTGGAACAATCATTAAGTTCGTGGACTGTGGTTTTATCGCATGGTATTACAAGGTATTCACATACACTTACACAGACCCACATCGGCCCTCAAAATAGTTGCCGTTGGCCGTTATACAAGTCTGCCAACGCTGATATAGCTGCCGAAAACATTGCTGAAACACATTGGCAGGAAATTCCCGTACGGCCTCTCTTCTGGCACTGACGACCTCCTCGGACGACTGGAATCTACGACCATGTAGCTTTGCTTTCAAGCGGTGAAAGAGAAAGAAATCGCATAGTGCGAGATCAGGTGAGTACGGAGGGTGTGGCAAAACGGTGACCTCTTGCCTTGCCAGTTCCTCTTGGACAAGAATATCGCGATGTGCAGGGGCGTTGTCGTGTAGCAACAGCCAATTTCTCCTACGTCAAATGTTTCGCTAGGGGATTCGCCTAGTTTCTGGCAGAACTTAATGTCTGTCCATTGTTCAAACTGCCACATTTCTTATTTCCACCACTCGCATTTAACTGTAGTACACAACGGAGGCCGTAGTTCTGCTTATACTGTCTGCACACAACTGCCTCTTGCTGTGACGAGAGATGAACTGTCAGGGCATCATATTCTGCCTCAACCTATCCGCTGTAGTGCACTGCAACGATGCTTTGCGGCCATTTATGGACTTATCAACTGTTGTAGTATATATACTACCATAGTCAATAAGTTAGTGGACTGGCCGCAAAGCGTCGCACGGGAATTTACTGCCAATATGTTTCAGCCGGAAGCAGCGTCATCAGCAGCGACTTGAAGCACAGAACAAATGATGCTCGAGATGGTTCAAGTTCGTATAGCAACAGGCGTGACCAGAGTGGTTTGAACGGCTGTTGTACTGCGATGTGGAAAGCAAATGGAAAAACTACCACATTATCACTTTTCCTGGATAGTCTCTTTCCAAAAACAGAAGATCACATTAAGTGGAGGAACTGTTTTGGAAGAGACTGTGGACCTGTCGTCTGACAGATTACTGATCAATCAATCAATCAATGTTTCTGTNAATTTACTGCCAATATGTTCCAGCAATGTTTTCGACAGCTATATCAACGCAGGCAGACTTGCATAACGGCCAACGACAACTATTTTGAGGGCCGATGTGGATCTGCGTAAGTGTATGTGAATACCTTGTAATATGATGTGATAAAACCACATTCCACGAACTTAATGACTCTACCACGTATACACACAGATATAAATAGGGGCACGCGTGCACAAGTAGCAAGCTGAATTTTGGGTACCACAAAACAAACAGGTGAACCAGGTTCCTTGACTACTACAACGAAAATCAGCTTCAAATATGTGAAACACCCGGTAAAATTTCTCCGAGACGAAATCTTGCTATGTTGAGAACTGAAATGCATCTCGCTAATCACGTAGTGAGAAAAGAAAGAAGGGCGACAAGAAACGGCCATGCTCGGTGAATGCTGTACAACGACCGTACTGAACCGAGTAATCTTCGAGGGAAAAAGTCCGAGTGAATCTGCAGCCGACCCGCACCCACACCCACACCAAAACACTACCACACTCGTAACTAGAAAGTAGCCAAGCGATTATGTTTCTTTTTGTGTCGCCTATCCAAGTTTCCTTTTTCCGAAAACAATAACTAATGGTGCTTCTCATTTTCTCAGCAACAGGTGCAATCCTCAGCTCTGCCAACACAGTAAAAGGCAAAGTTGTCCGTGTACGTAAGTAAGCACTATGCCATGAAGGCGTGTAGGAGGGGTGGATGTATGGACCCATGTTCTGACCTCGGCACTAGTTCGAGGTGATCAGCTTCACGCCCCGGCTACTTTACCCCCGGTACCCATTGGATAGGAGGTTGGGTGGACCCCAGAGCCGGTCTGAACGGCATGGAGAAATAAAAATTCTTGACCCTACCGGGACTCGAATTCCAATCCGTCGGTTGTCCAGCCAGTAGCTAGATGCTATACCAACTGTCCTATTCCGGCTCATTTGCCAAGAGAGTAACATTAACTAAACACTGAGTACCGCCACAGAATGCCCTCGGAACGGTTTCTGGATGCCGGCGAGAACCTGAAAATGCTCAAAATTTATTAATCGGAGAGTTCTATCTTCTGGGAAACAACGCCGTGTAGTCCATCAGAAGTTAGCCGACGTGTCGGATGAACATGTCGCCTCCAGCTTCAGAGACGAATAATTAACCAAGCAAGAACCCAGCACAAAGCAGGTAGCAAAACTGTTCGCTTATGACAGAGAGCATGTTGATTTCCGTTCGATGAATTTAATTCTTGTCCTATGTGGAGGAATTGTAGCATATGTATTGATGGATATATATATGGGTAATTCGTTCGATCGTGTGTGCAGAAAAAAATATTTCAAACAGAACTGTTTCAAAGATAGGTACATTCTTTGGGGTCTGAATCTACGAGAAAGCGTAGCTCAACCAAGGAATATCCTGCTTCCATCACTTTTCTGCGTTCTGTCGATATGAACTTCAACCGCATTACCAGGCTCAACATCCAGTCTCTTGGCCTTCCACTTTCCACGGACCTCTGAACTCCGTGCCTGTAGTCCGCAAGCGAGCTATACTGACCGAGAGACCGCCGCTTGTCGGCGAAGTTAGTGTCAACTTTAGCGGATAGAGGGTGTCGCGTAGTGAGAGCAACGAATCCCCACGGCCGTTAATCTCGGTTTTCTAGACCGGAGCCGCTATTTCCTTGAAATAGCTCCTCAATTATCATCACGAGACCGAGTGGACCCCGCTCCAGACCCACATCTTCTCAGAATATCTAGTAGAGCCGGGAATTGAACCCAGAACCTCTGACCACTAGACCACAGAGGCGGTCACGGACCTCTGAAGGAAGATGTAACACTGACGACATTGAGCGTGTACTGCATAACCTGCGCGTGTTCCACTGACTGCAGGGTCAAAGGGCGCCTCTGGCACACACGTCTGTCACCCGGATATCAGCAGTGGCGGAACACTGCAGGAAAGTGAGGCATGATTTCCTGCTCCAGAAGCCCCGTACACACTCAGCAAAATCGAGACACATAGGCCGCATTAATGACTAAGTAGATTCTAAAGGGTTCTGACGATGGTGTATACAAAAACAAAAACAAACTCCGTGGCCTGTAGTCCGTAAACGAACTATACCGACCGAGCGACCGCCGCTTTTCGGCAAAGTTAGTACCCACTTTAGCGGATAGAGGATGTCGTTTGGTCAGCGCAACGGATCCCGACGTCCGTTAATCTCGGTTTTCTAGACCGGAGACATAACACTCAATATTACTGAGTTCTCGGTTATTGTCCATCGTACGGTATTCCAGAAACTAGAAAATACAGCGTTTCGGAAACTGGATCTGTTTCCGTACTCAGGTGGGGGGGGGGGGCGAAACACCTACTCAGTTGGGTCCATTTGAAAGAGCTATTCTCAATCATTGGATCTAAAATTGTTTGAGTTGTGGACCTGTATTTAAGCACCCTGTCGCACTACTATATTTAAAACTGTTTATTGTACTACACAGTCCGTCAACAGTGCAACAAATTGTTCCTTCTTTCTTTCACTTTCACTTTCGTCACATGTTTTGGCCCCAAATGGCCATCCTCAAGTGTCTTATTATGCTAGAACTGCTACACTGCACTAATATTGTCCACTCGTCATACGTGACTGCAGTGTAGCAGTTTTAACAGAGTAAGACACCTGAAGATGGCCATTTAGGGCCAAAACATGTTGTGTCGATAGTGAAAGTGAAAGAAATAAGGAAAAATGTGTTGAATTGTTGACAGACTGTGTATCCTATCCCTGAGAAGTGTCCGACTGGCACGTCGACTACTGAAGGGAGTCTTTATGGAGAAGCCTTTGGGAATGATGCCCTGAAACCTGCATTTCACGAAGAAAGTCATGTGATTGAGGGTTTTAGCTAGCTGAATTTTTGGGCGTTCTAATTTCCTAACGGATGGGTATATATAGGGCCCATACCGGTTGTACAAGTAGATTTTAATGAGTTCTGGCGATGGTGCACAACACTCAGAAATGCTGTATTTTTGGACTTTGTCCATCGTCCAGAATTCTAGAAGATAGAAAACACAACGTTTCGGAAACTGGATCTGTTTCCGTCCTCAGGTGAGAGGGGATAGATACCAACCATGTCGGAGCCCTTAGAAAGTAACTGAGGTTAGCACTTTCTAAGGGACCCAACAGTGCAGGTGTCTCCCTCCCACCTGAGAATCTGGTCCAGTGATTGAGGTTAGCTCTATCTAACGGACCCAAGAGAGTGGGCGTCTCCCTCCCACCTGAGGACCTGGTCCAGTGATTGAGGTTATATCTTTCTAAGGGACCCAACAGAGTAGGCGACTCCCTCTCACATGAGAACCTAGCCTTGTGAATGAGGTTAGCTCTTTCTAACGGACCCAAGAGAGTAGGTGTCTCCCTCTCACCTGAGGATCTGGTCCAATGATTGAGGTTAGCTCTCTCTGACGGACCCAAGAGAGTAGGTGTCTCCCTCTCACCTGAGGATCTGGTCCAGTGATTGAGGTTAACTCTATCTAACGGGCCCAAAGAGTGGGCGTCTCCCTCCCACCTGAGGACCTGGTCCAGTGATTGAGGTTATATCTTTCTAAGGGACCCAACAGAGTAGGCGACTCCCTCTCACATGAAGACCTAGCCTTGTGAATGAGGTTAGCTCTTTCTAACGGACCCAAGACAGTAGGTGTCTCCCTCTCACCCGAGGACCTGGCCCTGTGATTGAGGTTAGCTATTTCTGACGGACCCAAGAGAGTACGTGTCTCCCTCTCACCTGAGGATCTGGTCCAGTGATTGAGGTTAGATCTTTCTGACGGACCCAAGAGAGTAGGTGTCTCCCTCTCACCTGAAGACGGAGAGAGATCCAGTTTCCGAAAGTTTTTTTCTAGTTTATAGAGTACCGGACGATGTACAAAGTACGAAAAGCCAGTTATTCTGAGCATACAGATTCGCGAGTTCCATCCCAAACACATGAACAGAGATGATAACATCTGTCTGAACAAATCATGGGTGCCTCTTCTGTACTCCCTAAAGGGAAGTAGGAAACCTCCATTTCTCGACAGATAACGTAATGAAACTTCCCAAACTGGGCACTATTAGGAATCCTTGACAACTGTCTTTTTCAAGCACTACTACCTCCTTCCTTTCCGTTCTTTTTATCCCTGAGTGCGGCTGCCTTTGATGAACAGACGGAACTGCTTTCGGTGTAATAACTGTTCCTTCGCTGGGCTTCATCTCATCCAGTTTCCCGTCAAATTATTTTCACATACGTTTCCCTCAAATATTTTTCTTTCTCTCCTCTTCCACCTCGACTCCTGTCGGCCCCCTCTTACTGATATAACAGCCCCTTCTAGTGTCCCTCTCGCGGCCCCGAGTCCTGTTCCGCCTGCCTTGAATCGTGTCCTTCCTTTCACACATGGTTCGCGCCAAAACGTTTCTACCTACCTACCAAACTGCACTGCGTCACATCTTGGAAGACCGTCATTTATAATTTTCATATTTTCTTTCGGAAGATTCATACAAGGGAGGCCATAAATTGCAAGCATCTCCTATACTCATATCGCCCAAAAACAGAAGCTAAATTATTAAAATTGTATGGATCACTCACAAGCAAGCATTTGTTTCGCAATTCTTAGCTGGAAATGCACAGGAAAATCAAATTTACTGTCACTAAACTAATTTAATCAAGATTTTTATTATTTTATTTGTGGTTTATTTAAGAGGGCTGTTAATAATCCAGGTCATACTGCGTCGAAGGATAGGATCAGTGATTAACGAATTCGAAAGGAATGCGGAAGAAAATGGCACAACCGAACTTAGGGTACTATCCTAGCATTTGCCTGGAAGGATTGGGGAAAACCAGGAAAGATTTCAGTCACGATAGTCGGTGTCCCGGCCGTGGTTCGAACCGGGCACCTACCGAATACAAGTGACCTAGTTTTCCTCAGTAATATCCTTACTAAGCAATTAAATGTGGGCAGGTGGTATCATGTGAACGCATCTCTTAAAGGAACCGACCGATTTCCATGTCACCGGGCGCCACCGCTGACTACGTACTTACTCCTAACTAACTAACTAACTAACTAACTTCATGGAGATGGGCCCTTCTTGAGAAGCCTCCAGTTTTGCAGCTACTCAAGAACTTCCCAAACATTTTATGGAACCCGAAGGTTCATTACCGTGTTCACAAGAGCTCTCCACCGGTCCCTATCCTGAGCCAGATCAATTCAGTCCATATCACCCCATCCTATCTCTCTAAGATCCACTTTAATATTTTCCACCTACATACGTCTTGGTCTTCTTAGTGGTCTCTTTCCTTCTGATTTTCCCATCAATATCCTATATGCATACCTCTTCTCCCCCACTCGTGTTACATGCCCTGCCCAGCTCACCATCCTTGACTTGGTCATTCTAATTATACTTGGCGAAGAGTACAAGTTATGAAGCTCATCATCATGCAGCTTGCGTACTTTAATACCAACACTGAGGTCTGAAGACTTGTGGATGTAGGAGCCTACCTAAGAGGAAGCTAGTGATACTAATAGCTGGTCATTTCGGCCCTTCTACTTTCCGGCTTATCCACACGCCGGCCGGCTCAGTTTCCAGTCTGGCTACTATATACCGACCTGCTTTCTCTCCGGCCTCTATTCACGTCAACATGACAAGCGCCGATTGGCCGTCTCTAGTCTGTCTAGACGCCCGACTTGTCTAGTCTCCGGGCTGACTGCACACCTGCCTGTCTAGATTCCGAGCCAACTAAACGCCCGCCTGCTTTCTCTTCGGCCTCCCTACACGCTAAGGCCACAGACGAAATGCCGCCTCTAGCCGCCATGACACCGGCCTGACTGTTGCCCTTCTTGTATCGCAGAGTACTAAATTGTGTGTGGTGACAGACGTTCTGAAAACATGCAACTGTTAGCTTGTTCCCTTCTGTAAAAAGCAATACAACCAGTTAGAGACGTGAATTATCTTTATTTACTGTGCTACGTGACAGAAATAACATAATAAAAAAAACGTGACTGACTTGCGGAATTTAGAGTTCATAAACACCGACCATACATATATATCTAATTACGTAACTTGCATGTGCATACAGTTGCACGGGATATTTATTTAGAGAATTGTGAAGGAGTTTGGCTTCCTCTGTAATATTATAGATACGTTGTTGAAGGACGTTTCTGAAGAAGAATCTTCACATAACCTTCTAGGTGGGTGCTGTAGTAGGGTAAATTTTAACTATTTACTTATTGAATAATAAAGCGATTCTCTTAAGTTTGTCATGTGAAAGGAATGGAGACTAAAAATATGTAGAGAATGAGGATCGCCATGGCGTAGAACTATGATATAATGACTGTTTTACGTCGCAGAAATTTGCGTGCATAAGCGAAATGAGACTGTTCAGAGTGTATCGCAAATCATTGACCTCTCAGGCGGATGTGTCAAAACACTCGTCCCGCGGAGAACCCTACTGCTAGGGGAATCGACAATCATGAGGTCTTAAAACATTACAAATGCAATTCGCCACAATCATAGCAGATGCTGGAAATATTCACTAACGCCGCCAACAGGTTTCTAAAGTCTAGAAGATGTTTGATCTTTTTTTCTTCAATTTCGCCCAGGCACATTGTCCAATAGCCAATGTGAAGCGAGACTGTGCTTATGTGCCAGGTGACTCTGATCGCTAGCTCTATGCAGCTTTAACAAATGCTACTGTACTTGACCTGAGTTATAAGCAGTCACTCAGCCATGCTATTTCCGATGTCGAAATGCCTCGTGCGAGATAAAGATTGAATAAAATGTACATACTGGATATGAGGTTCTCACATAGGTGGCTATGAAGGCTTCCATATTCTGTGATATAACGCTGCATAGTTCGGTGAAAATCAACAGAACTTTCGGAGGAATATATCACCTCCATCTTCAGGGCCAAAGAATAAGTCAAGAAATCTTGCTGTTTGCTTCATTCTGGCGTACTGCTTGGCTTAATCTTCAACCCTGAAGATGAAGGCAATATGTTTATTCGCAAAAACGTCAGTTCACTTTCACTGCCCTACATGGCGTTGTATCTCAGAAGACAAAATGTTCATGTATATGAAGAGTAATTTTTTAAGGAAGGAGAAGCTTTCGGCGTAAATTTCAGTATGTTACAATTCAACATGCAGTACTATTCACAGAACTGTAAACGGATTCGTATATACAGAATCGTTGCTAGACAAGATATGAGAATAAAACGCAGAATGCGCACTGAACAGCAAATGGTTCAAATCGGTGTTGGGTTGCAATATTCTTATGGGAAAACCCTCACACGTCTTGCATACGACACGGGGATTTGAAGTTTCCAATCTGTTCTGTTTCCAAGAAAAACTTCAACGCGTGAATGTAAACTTGCACAGGTCCTAGGAATGCATGGCAACTTTCTGAGTAGCGGAGTAGATGAAGACGTGCGGTATATTCATAATTAGTCTGCCACTGTTTTTGCGGGAAAAAGCATAAAACGGGGGATTCCATCCTCTCAGCAGTCTTTAAGTCATGCGATATGAAGAAGAAAACAGGCGAAGAGCAGTCTGGCAATGACGGCTATTGGCATCAGACGACAAATGGGTGGTCGAGGAGAACTTGATGACAACCGTGACTCCCATGTTCCACCCATGTAATAAGAATTGTTTAGAAAACAGACCCTATATCATGGGTTCCAAACCCTGTAAGGCCTTGAGTTGCGTTCACCCTTTCTTATCGACTAGCGAAACGTCTTCTCTTGTCGAGTATTGTTGTGTTACCCAGCAACGAGATGTAGCACGGTCCACAGAGAACATAGCTCCTATTGTTGTGTTCGCTGGAACAATATTTTTCAGTGTAGGAAGCCAGTATTACAATAATACAAAAATGTACGCGCGCCGCACAAAATGTCCGGGTCCGCAAGAGAACCATGGGTGAGAACTCTAGTCCTAACTCAGGGTGTGAGCCATACCATATTTAGAACACAATTATCACGTTTTCTACTGTTCTACGAACAATCAAAATGATATGAAGTGTCCTTAATACATGGAACGAAGACAATTATGTTGTTCCTGTCTATATAAACTCTAAATTGAAGTTAAATTTTTGTTGACAGCTTGAGAACTTTTTATCAATCCACCTTTGTGCATCAGATACGAGAATTTGGGATTCGCTCCAATGAAGCGAAGCTTGTAGATTGCTCACAAAACATTCATCGGAAACTCAAAGCGGTGAAATGACATCAAATCTCAAGGGCTGGTACAGGTAGAATATGTCGAGAATGTATGACGTAGCAGCTTCTTTGTTGAGTATTTGATCTGCTTACTGGTTACGTCACAGAGGAACAGCGTGCTGGGAACCAGAAATACAAGTGCACTTTACGCACCATTTCCTTCTGTTGGAACGTGGGGGCTCTAAAGACTTACCACATATTCTCAGGAATAAAATTACTCTACACGAAGAAAATTATTGAAGCAAATAATTACATCTATGTAAGACACTTTCGACTGGTCAAAATTAAAATTAATGCCTATGTAAGTTCTTTATAACAGGGGCAACAAACTTCTGGCAGAAAAAAGTTTCTTTCCTCTAGAGGCTCTGAGAGTTCTGTTCCACCGAGGCCTGCAAGTTTATTTAAATTCTGGTGCGTCACGAGGTAAACAATATGGAACTTCGCAAATGGAGGTAAATTTACATAAATTCTACGCAATACAGCATTGACTGAGAGGCATACATTTTAAAAAAAGTTTATTTTAAGAGAGCAGGCTTAAAATTCTATCACCGAAGTTTCGCTTCGCTTTATATACGTGGGTTACTTTAATAGTCACTGCAACTAAATTTTTGGGGGCAAACACGTTACAGTGAAGAAAGTTCAAAATATACTTATGAAAGGGCATCATATACCTCTCCGACTGGCTTAGTCGGATCAGGTAGATGTGAAGGGGCGTAGGTATAATAGGCAAGAAACATTGCACATTGCGGAATGACTGTTTTCTTTCATTCTTTAATCCTCGAGAAATTCAATTGTGATTAAGAAATAAGAAATTCAATGTGACTTAAATCTGAATTCTTATAGTACGACTAGCAACCTTCAAAGTAGTCTCCAAGTGTATCAAGTACTCGCTACCAGCGTTGAGGAAGACGGTGAATACCATCAGCTTCATCTTCTTCAAATCTTGTCATCTCACGCCGAACTGCGTTGGAAATGTTCTCTCGTGTATGAAAGCGTTTCCCTCGCAATGGCTGTTTCAATTTTGGTATTAAGTCATAGTCACATGGCGAAAAGTCGGGTGAACATGAAGGATGGTGTAGTACTTCCCATCCCCAACGTCGTGAACGGTTCTTGACACTGTTTGTTGTGTGGGGGGTTGCATTGTCGTGAAGGACGATGTCACTGCAAGCAGTTCAGGACGTTTATTACTAATTGCACGACGTAAGTTATTCTGCAGAAAGGGCTCGTAATATGCTGCACTGACAGTTTGACCATGTGGAACAAAATGACACAGAACAACTCCCTGGACATCGTATGCTAAAATGGCCATTAACTTAAAAGAGGATGGGTTTCCACAAAACTTGTGCTTTCACGGCAACTCTGGATGTCGCCACTCAGCGGACTGCCATTTAAGCTCAGGTTTGTATGCCCTAGCCCTTGTTTCATCGATGAAAATCATCCAGTTCAAGAAACTGTCTCCTTCAATTTCATATAGTTCGAGGTTCACACGGCTTGCTTCATAACGTGTCCACTTCTGAACGTCGTTTAATACGCGTGGCACCCACTTCGCTGCAATCTTGCGCATGTGTACGTCTTCGTAAAATTCGATGCACAGTTGCCTGGTCAATCCCTGCATGTCTCCGTAACTCCTTCAGAGACCAACGCCTATATTTCTCCATGCACTGGGCGATCATGGCACGAGAAACGTCGGTACGAACGGATACAGGGCGTCCACTACGTTGCAAGTCGGCACTTGCTTGTTTTCCACGCTGGAATGCTTCTATCCACCTTGCAACAGTTCTGTATGGTACAGCACGATCACCCAGAGCTTCCACAAGCTCTGAGTGATATTCAGTCGCATTTCTGCCGCGAAGCACTGATATTCTCACGTAATAACGCTGTTCCAGCCGGCTAACGTTCATTCTCGACGAAGGTTATGATCATACTGACTTCTCGCTGGACTCGCTTAGTTGTCCTTGGACTTCCGAATTATCTAGCGGCATCAATAGAAATCAGAAATTGCTGTCTCTCAGCGGCAAATTTGGAAATTGCGGTCGGAGTTTTCGAAATTTCGGAAAAATTATGTTGCCATGACTTTTGAAGTAACCCACGTACATAAACTAAATATAAAAATGATGTTTTACTCTAGGCTGTGGAACAATATTGTTGGTAACGAAACTGGAAGGAATGGAGTCCTTTTTCAGATGCTAATGGATTACTCATCTGGTCAACAAATGCATGAGCTTTTACGGAACCTGAAGGCTTATAAATGGGTTCACAAGAAGTCATAGTTAGAACGTACCATACGAAAAAAAAATCGCGTCCATATCTTCAGCTTCTCTCAAATACACGTTAATATTACCATTCCATCTATTACTGGGTATCGAAAATGTTCTGTTCCTTCCAGGTTCTCTGCCAAAATTGCGTGCACGTATTTCATATTTCAAGTTCGGTATATGTTCCGTCCATCTCATCTGCCTTTATCTGACCACTCCAGTATCTAGGGAAGACTAACATTTATTAAGCTCCTGAATAAACATTTATATTCACTCCGCTGACCTCTCTCTCGGGTCCAAAAATTCTGCGCCCGGGTCTCAGACACGTAGATACACAATGAACTTGTACACTACTCATTAGAGACACTATTACGTGACGATGTTCATAGAAGTAAAACTAAAGAAAATTTTACCTTGAGCGGGTACCGGGGCTGTCAGCTGTTCCTGTCCGAGTACGTCATCGTTACCACGGAATACGGTCTCAGTTGGCACTTCACAGATTTCCAGAGAATGGTTTGCAGACATTATTTCACAAACAATGTTTTGTTGCAAAAACCTGTTGGCATTTCATTCTATTCTGAATCCCCTGGGATACTTTAGTACTGTTCGATGCACACCACAGATTCTAAATAGCGTCTTTACATATGTCGATAAAATAGTAGTATTGGTTCATGGCAGTCCTACAGACAGGCACGTCAGCCACTTCACTTTACGCGCTCCATGAAGAGGAACGAAGGTAGAATCCTTCTTCTGCCATGTAGGTGGTATTGTTGAACTGGATCGAGGAATGAACTGCAGAAACATTAAATCTTGAAACGTAGGTGAGAAGATCCTGCAACATAGAAAAATACAAAACGTTATCCAAGTAACATACAATGACAATAATTCTCCCCAAAACTTCACACTCTGCAGCGTGCAATGTAACACAAATGTTTCCTGTAACATACGTACAGGTTACTTCAAATAATTCAGTCAACGTTTACCTGGATCTCAAATTGACGAAACCACCTACAAAATTCGAAAGCAATAAACCAGGAGTTCTGGGAAGAATTTAATGGCTTACTTTCTTTGCTACGACATGGACCGCACAGAAAATGACGTCTCAAACAATTCTTCGTTACTGTGGGAATGTGTTTACTGAGTTGTTGCCTAACAACGACAGGGGGATACATAGACCACAGACTCTCCATTGATACGACGGGGACTGCAGAAAATGAGGAGTCCAATAATTCTTCTATTGTTGCGTTGATCTGCTGCATTGGGAACGTATTTACCCAGCCGTTGACTAGCAATGATAGGGAGATACACAACCTGATGGAAGGGACTTATTAAGTATGCTGCTGAGATGTGCTCTGGTACCATGATATACATACAAAATTACACAAAGATTAGTGCAGGCATTCACAGCTTGAGAGGGATGTACACACAGACATACAGACAGCTAGGTGATCTCACAAGCATACTCTTTTATATGAGATTTTCAAATAAGGAGAGCAGGCTAAAAATGAACAATCCGTGTCTACAGCCCTGTCGGGATTAGATTATCCCTAACCCCGCCTAAGATCCGGAGCAGAAGTAGCGCTGATATCAAATCTATGGAACCGTAGTATAATGTCATGAGATCTTCAGGGCTGTAGGTAAGGATCCAAGCAACAGCCAAGATGTCTCCCCTTGGACAGTGCTCAACTACTTACAGGANAATGTGTTTACTGAGTTGTTGCCTAACAACGACAGGGGGATACATAAATAGACCACAGACTCTCCACTGATATGACGGGGACTGCAGAAAATGACGAGTCCAATAATTCTTCTTTATTGTTGCGTTGATCTGTTGCATTGGAAACGTGTTTACCCAGCCGTTGACTAGCAATGATTGGGAGATACACAACCTGATGGAAGGGACTTATTAAGTATGCCGCTGAGATGTGCTCTGGTACCATGATATACATACAAAACTACACAAAGATTAGTGCAGGCATTCACAGCTTGAGAGGGATATACACACAGACATACAGACAGCTAGGTGATCTCACAAGCATACTTTTTTATACGAGTATTTTCAAATAAGGTGAGCAGGCTAAAAATGAACAATCCGTGTCTACAGCCCTGTCGGGATTAGATTATCCCTAACCCCGCCTAAGATCCGGAGCAGAAGTAGCGCTGATATCAAATCTATGGAACCGTAGTATAATGTCATGAGATCTTCAGGGCTGTAGGTAAGGATCCAAGCAACAGCCAAGATGTCTCACCTTGGACGTCACACTGCTCAACTACTTACAGGAGAGAAACTCGATTCAGTCCAGAACCAGCTGCTTCTATCAGCCGAGTTACTCTTGTTCGCAACGTAAATGCAGTAATTGTAGTGCGAGGAGACTTACCAAGATTGCCTCTCAAGTAAATAAACATTTGATTTTTCAGTACATATGACATGCAAGTATTCTCACCATTCGCTTACATTTACAGCGCCCATATGTAAATGTCTCCACCACGCATTGATATCTCCTGCCTTACTTGTGTACAAATGTGNTTTTCAAATAAGGTGAGCAGGCTAAAAATGAACAATCCGTGTCTACAGCCCTGTCGGGATTAGATTATCCCTAACCCCGCCTAAGATCCGGAGCAGAAGTAGCGCTGATATCAAATCTATGGAACCGTAGTATAATGTCATGAGATCTTCAGGGCTGTAGGTAAGGATCCAAGCAACAGCCAAGATGTCTCACCTTGGACGTCACACTGCTCAACTACTTACAGGAGAGAAACTCGATTCAGTCCAGAACCAGCTGCTTCTATCAGCCGAGTTACTCTTGTTCGCAACGTAAATGCAGTAATTGTAGTGCGAGGAGCCTTACCAAGATTGCCTCTCAAGTAAATAAACATTTGGTTTTTCAGTACATATGACATGCAAGTACTCTCACCATTCGCTTACATTTACAGCGTCCATATGTAAATGTCCCCACCACGCATTGATATCTCCTGCCTTACTTGTGTACAAATGTCCCCACCATACATTGATACTTCCTACCGTACTTGTGTACAAATGTCCCCACTATACGTTGATATTTCATGCCGTACTAGTGTACAAATGTCCCCAACACGCGTTGATATCTCCTGCCGTACTTGTGTACAAGTGTCCCCCCCACGAGTTGATAGCCCCTGCCGTACTTGTGTACAAGTGTCCTCACCACGCATTGATATCTCCTGCCGTACTTTTGTACAAGTGTCCTCACCACGCGTTGATATCTCCTACCGTACTTGTGTACAAGTGTCCTCAC
This sequence comes from Cryptotermes secundus, assembly GCF_002891405.2. NCBI lineage: Eukaryota > Metazoa > Arthropoda > Insecta > Blattodea > Kalotermitidae > Cryptotermes > Cryptotermes secundus. The sequence continues at coordinate 215,050 of NW_019723323.1, read as the reverse complement.
CACGCGTTCATATCTCCTACCGTACTTGTGTACAAGTGTCCCCACCACGCGTTGATATCTCCTGCCGTACTTGTGTGCAAGTGTCCCGAACACGCGTTGATATCTCCTGCCGTACTTGTGTGCAAGTGTATCGAACACGCGTTGATATCTCCTGCTGTACAGGTGGGACGGCGGATTTTGGCCCGTCGATCTCTGATGCGTAGTGGTCTGACGCAAGTCGGTGAGCATGCGCAGCGACACAATGTTGCCTCAGTAAGAAGGCAGACGTTGAGCTCGCAGGATCGCTGTTATTAGTAGATATTGTGTACTTCTCCCACGTTCCAGTTGTTTGTTTTTAACTCATATTTTTCTTTTAGGGCAGTAACACATTTAAAAAGAAAACAAATGCCACTTATTCAGTCAAAACTTGGTAACAAAACATTGCACAGCCAGACCCGAGAGATTGTAAATAACGTCCATTCATTTATAAAAAGTGAAGCAGCTGCAGGTCAACTGGAGTTTCAGAAAGAAGTTTATGGAGAATTCTGAATGAAGGTTCTCGATGTGAAAAAGAAGGCGCTATGTTCGGAACTCCCGGTAAACACCATTCTGTACCTAAACGGATAACAAATCCAGATGATTTCGATATATCTGTGATTCGACAGGCACTGTATGATTTCTACACCCAAGAAGAAACTGTGCCTACTGTGAGGAAACTGTTTCCAAAACTCAGGGAAACCATAAATTTCAAGGGAGGTAGTACCAGCCTGAAATTGATTTTACGGAAGATGGGTTTTAAATGGAAGAAAACGCGAAATAACAGGGGCGCCTGGATCGAGAGGGACAACATTAGGTTGAAGAGAGTAACATATTTGCGTGCAATAAAGAAATACAGGGAGGAAGGTCGGACTATAATTTATGAGGACGAGACATTCATTCACAGCAGTCATACCAGACCTAAAAACTGGATAGATAACACTCCATCAGGGTACATGGCACCCGTATCGAAGGGCCAGAGGCTGATTATTGTGCACGCGGGAGGCAGAACCGGCTTCATTCCCGGGTCACTGTTGGTATTTAAATCGCATCTCAAGACCGGGGACTATCATAGCGAAATGAACGCGACAAATTATCAGAAGTGGCTAACAGAAAAACTTATTCCGAATTTGCCTCCAAAATCAGTTCTTGTTGTAGATAATGCCCCACATCACAACGTGCAGTTTAAGAAGGCGCCAACCAGCCAGACCACGAAAGGCCAACACGATTGAGTGGCTTACAGTGAACAATGTGCCATTTCATGACAGAATGCTCAAAATTCAGCTCTATGACCTGATAAAGGCACATAAACCCCTCTACAAAAAACTTTGTAATGGACAACATAATGGCTGCATATGGACACACGGTATTACGACTTCCGCCTTATCATCCAGACTTGAATCCGACTGAACTCGTTTGGGCTGATGTTAAGCAGTCAGTAGGGGTAGAAAATGTCTCATTTAATTTGGATGACGTGGCAAAGAAGTGTGAGAAATGGTTCAGTGAATTTCGAATAGAGAATTGGGGAAACGTTTGCGACCGCACCGAAAAGAATGAAAAGATATAATGGAAAAGAGGGAACTAGAGAGAACGCTATAGAAAGAATTATCATTCGACGTTCTGAAGACAGCAGTGACAGCGACTCCAGTGATAATGATACAACTGAACTCAGTGAAAACAGTGACTTGTCTGGAGTGGAACTGTTAGACGAGTAATTAGTATTGTGTTAGGTTTATGTGTATTCTAATTTAACGTTGCTAGTGTAGTGCAGCATACTGTGAGTAAATTAGATCATCTTAATAGGATGTTAAAAAGACTGAATTGTGACTGATAGGACTAAAGTTCAGTTAAATTCATCCTGCAGCCGGAGAGCAACTTCAAACCTCAAAAGCAGCCAGCCTACAAATGTTCTCTCTGTAGACGAAGTTCGTAGCATAGACCCGCTCTCATACGCTGAAGTGAAGGACACCGGCCAAAAAGTATCGGCCTGCTTATACTTGCGTACAAGTGTACCCACCACGCGTTGATATCTCCTGCCTTACTTGTGTACAAATGTCCCCACAGTACATTGATACTTCCTACCGTACTTGTGTACAAATGTCCCCACCATACGTTGATATCTCATGCCGTATTTGTGTACAAACGTCCCTACCACGCGTTGATATCTTCTGCCGTATTTGTGTACAAGTGTCCTCACCACGCGTTGATATCTCCTGCCGTACTTGTGTACAAGTGTCCTCACCACGCGTTGATATCTCCTGCCGTGCTTGTGTACAAGTGTCCTCACCACGCGTTGATATCTCCTGCCGTACTTGTGTACAAGTGTCCCCACCACGCGTTGATATCTCCTGCCTTACTTGTGTACAAATGTCCCCAACATACATTGATACTTCCTACCGTACTTGTCCACAAGTGTCCCATTATGCTCTGACACTTCCTACCGTACTGATGTTAAGTATCCTCACTACGCACCGGCATCCCCTACCGTGCTGATGTGCAAGTATCCTCACAACGCAGACATCCACCGTGCTGATATGCGAATGTCCCCAAAACGCACTGTAGTCTCCTATCGTACTGAAGTACATGTATCCCTACTACGACGTGATATCATTCATTGTACTGAAGTGGAAACAGCGGCTCCGGTCTAGAAAACCGAAATTAACGGCCGTGGGGATTCGTTGCGCTGACCATGCGACACATTCTACCCGCTAAAGTTGGCACTATCTTCTCCGACAAGCGGCGGTCGCTCAGTGGGTATAGTTCGGTTGAGGACTAAAACCACGGAGTTCCATTAGAGACTATTTATGCAATTTTTTAATGCATCTATTTGATATTTTAAATGATACATGTTAATGAAAGCCTAACAACTCCATAATTAGAGCTACTGACACTGAGTCACAACGGAGGTGAAGATGCATTAACTGTCGGCACTCACTTCCACGAAGTTCACAGACAGATGGTTAAAAAAATACATTATCTCCGAAAACTAGTGATAACGAGTAAACAGTGACAGAATATGAGGAATGGAAAGTGGAAGAGGCCAAAGAAATGTATTAAAACGCCGCATATCAAGATGTACCTGCCAAACTCTCAGTATCACTTATTAAAGACGTATCAGAGGACATGTTGCAGTTAAACATTTTGACTGAACTCAAAGTTGGTCGGCATGTGGTCCTATGCTGCGGGTTTTAATGCCGCTGGGGCATAACTTATTTCCGGTTATGTATTGTAATGCAATCCTAAGGTATTTACAGCGGGACGATTCCACGTCAAAGAACGATATCCACTGTAAAAACAATTGACTGTATCGTAATAAGAAGGAACAGGCAAAGGTAAGAAAACCCTAAGCTATATAATTAGGTGAAAGAGCCTTACTTTTATTTGAAACCTGTTTTTAACGCCTTATAGGTAGAAACTTATACGGCATGTTACAAGTATAATGAGTGAAGATAAAATTTCTACAAAACACACACATCGCTTTAAAGCATTCAATGGTTTCATCTTTATGTTTCTGCAGATATGCACTTAGGCCTACATGCAATTCTTTTGCTTAACCTACTATAAAATATCCCAAACAAATTCTCGAATGTAAGGCCAACCGGAATCAGTATGTTGAATGAATACAAAGAGACGAAATTTCCATATCATGTAACCCGAAAGAACTCACCTACTCCTATATGATGGTGCTGAAAGAACTTTAATTTTGAACTTTGATCGTAGATGAAGAATCTGTACAGCTGCTCCCGTTTCATTAGCTGGAGGTTTGCAACTGGTACAATATGTAATCAAAAACGCTTAAAACAAACAAATTACTGACGCGGAAGATGACGTCAGACAATTCCGGCACCATCAATAAATATTCTTTGGTTAAAGTAGGACCTATTTAATATATTTCCAAGGACAATATATAAATTATATAATGTGAAACTATGATATCGTTTGTATTATACTTGGCTATCTTTCGCATTGTAATTTTTAGGACGCTGTTGTTTTGGTACTTACTCGCCATTAAGTTATGTCCGAGCAATAAAAAAATACAGTTCACATTGCGATAACACTTACTCACGCTTGTTTATTTCTCCAGTTGAATTATTTCATCAGATTAATCATATTTAACTGATAATGGAAAGGACTCAAAGACTGCAAAACATGTGTCTACTTAGCGAGAGGAAACTTTCGTTTAAAAGAATACAAACAAAATATGCGGAGAAATCTATAATATAGTTCTTTCGTATCTCTAGGTCTTCGACCATTTCTTAGTCTCCAGTCTGATTGACGGGCGACTGCACGTTTCTATACAACATAAAAGTGATCACCATGCGGTAACATGACGGTAAATAATAGAACAGACATGTAATGCAATTTAAACTTTAAAACATTAATTTAATGATAAGTAAGAATATTCACGAGTATCTTTCTTGCAGTCTACTAGCTTCATGTCTCAGTTAATAGGTTAAGGTGCAAAGACAAAGGGAATTTAATTATTTCAATACAATTTATTTTATGAAAATCGGGGAGAAAAACGGGCGCTTTCGCTAGTTTAATATAAAAAGATAAGCGATACAAGAAATAAAAATTTAATCCAATAGCAGACGAAATAAAACGTACAGTCTGTCTGCGGTTTTTGAGGAATCGTGAGGAAATGCACAAAATAATGGGACTGCATTACTGGCGCATGCGAAATCATCCGTGAACCGTAAACATTTCGGACGAAGACAATTCAAAATATCAAAAAATTTCGCTGAATACATCGTAGGCTGATTTAGTAGAGTAATGAATGCGTGCTGAGTATACTTAAGTGGGTAAAACTCCATAATCAAATAAATGCAACTAATGCAGCAGTATGAAACAAAAATAAAAGAAAATGCTCCAAGAGTATGTTTCAAAGACAATGTAAACGCAGCAAAGCAGCAAATAATAATAAATTTAAAATGTATATAGCCGCACACAGGCACAAATGAGTGTTAAGGATTATCAACATTTCACTGCTTACTACAGGAAAACAACGCTAATTCAGTTGAACCTGAGTTTCGATTTACAGGATTTAAAATATATATAGCCCCACACAGGCACAAATGAGTGTTAAGGATTATCAGCATTTCACTGCTTACTACAGGAAAACAACGCTGATTCAGTTGAACCTGAGTTTCGATTTACAGGACATTAAAGAGAAACCTACTTACTGAGTTAAAGGAAGAATACAGAAAGAACAGTCGACTCAAAGATTGTAAGGCCCAGTGAGCATAAGTCCACTTTAAGTTACCCGATCAATTAAATTGAAAACAAGGAACTTGAGTGTTGTATATGAGTCCGCCCCCACCATCACGCAAGGTCTATAACTCACCTTAACCAACACCTAAGCAAAAGGAACAAGTCAGTTGTTTCCTATTTAATAACGCGTGCCATTACACATACACGTCCTCTCACACGCAACGGAAAGCGATGTGTTACAACAAACAGAACTGCCAAGCAAAGAGGATCCTTGGGTAAATGCATTTCCTTCCACGGATAAACGTAACGGTGATAGACTGACGAAACTGCGTTCAGTAGACCCTACAAAAAGTTGCTAATACTAACTTACTTACTCATGGTGCTCAGCTCTTCTTGAGGAGCCGCCAATTCTACAGCTACTCAAGAATTTCCCAGAATTTTGTGGAACCCGAAGCTTCATTACCGTGTTCACAAGAGCCCTCCACTGGTCCCTATCCAGAGCCACATCAATCCAATCAATACCATCCCATCCTACCTCTCTAAGATTCATTTCAATATTGTCCACCCACCTACGCCTTGGTCTTCCAGTGGTCTCTTTCCTCCTGGGTTTCCCACCAATATCCTATACGCATTCCTCGTCTCCCCCTTTCGTGCTAGATGCTCTGCCCACCTCATCCTCCTTGACTTGATCATTCTAATTATACTTAGAGAAGAGTACAAGTTATGAAGCTCCTCATTATGCAGTTTTCTCCAACCTCCTGTCACTTCATCTCTCTTCGGTCCAAATATTCTCCTCAACAGCCGCAGTCCATGTTCCTCCCTTAATGTGAAACACCACGTTTCACACCCACACAGAACCACGAGCAAAATTGTAGCTTTGTATATTCTAATTTTTATGTTTTTGGACAGCAGACGAGAAGGCAAAATGTTCTGGGCTGAATGGTAGCAAGCATTACGCGAGTCCACACCAGAAGTTATTTTAAATGTCGAAAGTTTAGTTTTCATTTCCTGAGCGTGAAACAGGTTACAAACAAAATAGACCTATGAAGAAAGCAGTCTTCTGGGATTTGGCACCGTGTATATGTGGTGTTAACCGACGTTTCGGAGGAACGTATCGCCTCCATCTTCAGGGTAGAAGAAAAAAAATATATATAAGAATCTGCAAGCAAAGAGACCTAAATATATAAAACTGTAAAAGTTTGCACAGTTTACGTTTTGAAGATCTAACCGTAAAGGTAACAGAATTCACTCACTGAACAACACAGCGCCAGAGTGTCATCGGCACTGGATTAAATTCTCGCCATCGCGACTTTGCAGCTTCCTGAAAGGACAGTTCCGTCCATCACCCAAGGCGAGGTACAGCACCGTCGGTAGAATCGATACGAATCATAATTAAAATCTACCCTGACAACATACTACGCCCATATCCATCTCAGAGCCAAGAAAGCACCGTACAAGCGGGACAAAGCTATCCGCCCATGAAGTATACCCGAAAGAATTTTAGTGAGGGTCTAGCAGCTGCGTGTCCACTGTTAACTCCACGTAATTCGTTTCGTATTGAAATTTGGTAAGATTAAATTTGATTCGCATATTCTTGATGGTTCTTTGGTTTAAGATTACCAATTCAGTGCTCAAGATGTACAGTGCAGGCGTCGCAACGGGCTTGAAACACCATCCTCACTAAACATAGAGTTAAGCACTTCGATATTCATATAGGTTCATTTATGAGACAGCCATTTGTAAGCGTTTCTTTAGTGTTTCTGCTGCCCTCTGTATGAAGACGCCTTGCGACGGACCGATCACCCATCAAATGTCTGCAAAAAGGTTCAGAAACCAGGAAAATGGGACGCGTTGTACCGCATTGACCGCCTCTGTGGTCTAGTGGTCAGAGTTCCTGGCTACAGATCCAGGGGTCCGGGTTGGATTCTCGGTGCTACCAGATTTTCTGAGTAGCAGTGGGTCTGGAACGGGGTTCATTAATCCTTGTGAGGTTAAATGAGCTATTTCAAGGAAATAGCGGCTCCGGTCTAGAAAACCGAAATTAACGGCAGTGGGGATCCGTTGTGCTGACCACGCGACACCCTCTATCCGCAAAAGTTGGCACTAACTTCGCGGACAAGCGGCGGTCGCTCGGTCGGTATAGTTCGCTTGCGGACTAAAACCACGGAGTTTGTTTTTGTACCGCATATACAAGACAACGTACACGTGCATGTAGATATGCCATAGCCGACTGTATTTTAATATCTTGAGAATTCCCATCAGAGTTAGAATATCGCGTCCGAATCCATTATGATACATTCTGGTACATCTACATAAACCTTGTTGTTAGACCTTAGGACGGGTCACCTATAAGAACGTTTCAAATAAAGTTTCCATCTTAAGATCTGTAGGTATAGTTTAGACATGTGTCAGTCTTTCAGTTTAATGAAGAAGTGTTCACAGAACAGAATTTATTTATTTTATGGTTTATTTACCGACACTGTCAGTATCCGAAACTATACAGCGTCCAATGGAAATACGATAAGTGAACAACGAACTTGAAATATATGGGACAAAGCGGTCGAGACACAATTAGATATACTATCCTCGCATTTGCCTGGAGAAACTGAGGAAAACCACGAAGGTCATCAGGCAGCATAGATCGGTGTTCCGGCTGATATTTGAACCGGAAAAGCGTCACGGTTTGATCTAACTTGTTCAGGAATGCTGACAACTCTGTCTCACACGCCACATGGTGACGAAGTGAAACAGAAAGCGGGCAATGGACGCAGCAATTTGCGTCAGTAACTGTGAAGAGAATTACATTCCATTTCAGTAAGATGCACCGGCCGCGTGTCCCCACCAACAGACAAAGTAAGTAGGGAACGGCACTGAAGATACCTGCGAACTACTTGTATACTGGAGTAAAAACGTGTGTCTATTCTTTGGAATGTAAGCAGCGCAGTGAAGTGCTTGACAGTTCAATATTCTTTATAACTAAGGCTTTCACACACTTTCGCTCTCTACACAGGAACACGGGGCTTGACTTCATAAGCACGGCCGGAACTGCTTCAGGTTCTTCAACCAGGAATATTACAAATATCACACATTATTTGTATAGTATTGTAACATGTAGACCCGTTGCTAGGCAATGACTATAAACAACGCCCGCTGCTAAGCGACGACCGTGGAATTAGCAAATATACGGTAGACGTTGCTGAGTTATGGCTTGGCAAACAAACATGTTCCTACGGCGATTGATCTACGAGGAACGGTGTTTTCTGTCTGGTCCGTGCCGAGGATACATAAGGAGTAGAGCGAAATAGAAGGAGTTCATTTTCGCAATATTGGAAAAGGCGTAGCAAGACACAGAAAGTATAAAAGGCTTAAACTTTGCGGTGGTCAAGCATACGACCGTTCAAGTGACTAAACTGCCGTTACTACTAGAAATAGGGCATAATTTGCTGTACTTTGCCTGGACTGACAGAGGCCCTGTATATAATATATATACATTTATTAACATGTTTAACATGTAAGATGTAAATATACTTTACATTATAACAAATGACTTACTACTGCAATGATTCTGATAAAAGACAGACCTGTCCTCTCGTTAGAGAGGGCACCCTACAAAAACAAGACCGAAACTGTCAATCAGTAACAAATATCTGGTCATAAGCCCCAGATTGGGTTCGATACCAAGACTGATTGACTGACCGACAGTCCCAATGTGACTTTGACTTTGGAAGGAGTTCAGTTGAGTCAAGTGGAGAGTAGTTGGTTGGTGAGCGAGTTAGATGGGGGCCTGCTGTGGTTCAGTCCTTGTAAGCAGTTTCTCTTAGAAGCTGGCAGCTGACGCACGGGGATAATTCGGGAACCCAAAAGTGAGGGGAACGTCCGCCGTTGGGAGCCGTTATCAGACAACGACTGGTGAAGACACAAACAAACAAAAACAAAACTCCGCGATTTTAGTCCGCAAGCGAACTATACCGACCGACCGACCGACCGACCGCCGCTTGTATGATAGAGGGTGTCGCGTGGTCAGCGCAACGAATCCCCACGGTCGTTAATTTCGGTTTTCTAGACCGGAACCGCTATTTCCTTGAAATAGCTCCTCGCAGACTGAAAAGACTTAGTGCGTGCTGTAGTGAATTGTAGAGTGTGTGAAATGGCGATAGTGCTACAATCTCTTGTAGTTACGATCTGTGACTGTTCAATAAATCCAATTACCAATCCGAACTCCGCCTACAGTCACACCCACACACGAGACAGTATCAAGTATTTCACACGAGTTCATGTACTGGCAAATGAAAAAGCACAAAATAAGAACAAATTACGTATTATCATCCCCATATGAGGAACAGTAGGGAACAACTTCTACTGTGGGCGTTTTATCACCAAATCCACTGCGTTTACCGAAGATTATTCAAATGGACATTTCAGAAGTAAACGTCCTCACTCTATCATAATTCAGTTTTACATTTTATGTACAGACCGACTAATATGATGTATCTTAAATTATCAGGGGACATTGTGCTATAAGCCGGAAGATCGTGGGTTCGATTCCCGATGAGTTCACTGGATTTTTCAGATGGCCTAATCCTTCCAGCCGCATTATGACCCTAGGGTCGACTCAGCCTCTAAAAGCAATGAGTACAAAGAATCTTCCTGAGGGTAAAGGGCAGCCGGCACGTAAGGCTAACAACCTCACCGTCATATGAGCCGATTGTCTTGAGAATATGGGAGCCCCCGATGTTTCACAACCCTGCTGGCTTCCATAGCCTGTCACAGGGATAGCTTTACTTTTTTTTACCTTAAATTATCACACTGCAAGCAGTTATGACAAAATAATGTTTTGAAATAGGAAAAGGATATTAAATTTGTCATAGTTTGTATGACATATGAAGCAAGTCTGTTATACAACGTGTCGCTTTATGAGACATACAGATTAACGAAACTGGAAGACCATAACGAATTGTATTCATACGAAGTGTATGGCCCCTTTCATCAGTTTATTTAACAGTGACTCATACACAGTTAAGACCACTGTTTACTATGCGGCACACAATGCTTCATGACACTGATACAAGAAAAAATACATTTTTTGTTGTGTAGTAAACATTTTTCATAACTTACTTATATTACGGTTTTGTATTCAGCTGTAACCAGTTACGTAAGGATTTTTGGTTCGTAACTCGCAGTCAATTTAATTTGTAACGCCTTGCTAGACCGGCAATACACTGTCCAGCAGTTGTTCCATATTAACATTACATAAAAGTTTATAGTCCAATTTGCAGTATGACATATGATTCTCTAACACACATGAAATAAATTAGACGTTCGTATGCAGTGAATGTATATTCTTTCTGCCTCAGCTGTGTGTGCTTTACCCAAGAAATTCTAGTTAATAATGACGTTGCTACATCATGATAGATTGAGATTGGAACACAGAATACTCAGATAACAATTCAAAAGTCTTTAATGTAGCCGCTCGAATTGCTTAGTTGATTAACTAGAACTTAGATCTCCGACCTAAGGGGGGGGGGCAAGGGTCAATCTACGCTATGAAATGGAAAGGACACGTTACATAAGCAGGGTCCACACCTTTCTATCAACTAGAGCAATCGTACCTCCAGCGAAATTTCTATAATAAGCGGATTACCGGAAGCGTCCGTTATACAGCAAGTATAACCATCTATACCTTGAGAGCATAAACTACGCAACACACCTGAACACAAACAAACAAAGTAAACTCGGCGGCATATAGTCCGCAAGCGAACTATACTGACCCAGCGACCGCCGCTTGTTGGCGAGGTTCTTTTATTGCTAGTGGGGTGGGACTAAGTCCCTTGTACTGCGGCCACTTCTGGCCTATTGTACCAGCCCCAGATGACAGGTGAGGGTGATTGTGAAGCAATTGCTGGAATGAAGATTGGCAGGGAAAACCGAAGTACTCGGAGAAAACCTGCCCCAGCGCCACTTTGTCCACCACAAATACCACCTGACCAGACCCGGGATCGAACCCAGGCCGCCGCGGTGGGAAGCCAGTGACTAACCGCTTGAGCCCTGGCGCGGCCTGTTGGCGAAGTTAGTATCAACTTTAATGGATTGAGGGTGTCGAGTGATCAGCGCAACGGATTCCCACGGCCATTAATCTAGATTTTCTAGACCGGGGCCGCTACTTTTCCTTTCAAGTAGCTCCTCAATTATTTTCACGAGGCTGAGTGGACCCCGTTCCAGACCCACTACTTCTCAGAAAATCCAACCTGCTACTGTGGTCTAGTAGTCAGAGTTCCTGGCTACAGATTCCGAGGTCCTGGGTTCCATTACCGGGGCTATTAGGTTGCATATAAAGTAAACTGTTTTATTTCATCTTCATCTGAAAATACTGAGACACAGTTATACTAATTAAATGATGCAATCGAAATCCTTCCGTCGGTATGGAATAAAGGAGGCTTAGCTCCCATGATAGAGCTGTCCCGAGACAAACGCCAGTCCCATTTGTCAGCAATATCCACCGTCATTATAACAGCATAAACGTGTGGCTGGGTAAATAAGACCAGTCAGTGATTCAGAAAAAATAGTGACATATGTCCTTATGGTGATAAATTATGCGATGTCTACACACGCATTCCAACTCTTGATTAACCGTCGGTAGTCAGTGACATGCAATTATTGTACTATAGCTTCTTCAAGGTACATTTTTGCGAAGAATACGTATGATGAGAGAGGTTAACTGAGGAAATGACATTGTATTATGAAATATAGGGGGCTCCAAAAAAATGTACTCACTTTTTGATAGTCAATTTCTTTGGAACAAAATGACATGTAGTTACAATTCTTGCGCGGTGGTGTAGTGTAATGTTTTCTCATCAGATGGCGAATGTCACATGAGTCACGTGAGTGTCGTGCCGCGTGCGCGCAGCGAGCAGAAGACAGCAGCAACAATGGCTGAAAGGTTGTTCTTTGAGCAACGAAAGGCTGTATTGAAGTGGTACTGGAAGTACGAAAACATTAAAGAGGTACAACGACTCAGCCACCAACACGTCAAACAATTGCCCGTATTCGGGATAAATTTGAAGCCGTTCACGTGGGCAAAGAAGTGAATCTACCGGGTGTTAATGTGTGGTGTGGTGTGTCATCGCGCGGTTTGATTGGTCCTTTCTTATTTGAGGGTACCGTAACTGGTCAGGTGTATCTCGATATGCTTCAGACATCGATTTTCCCTGCCATTCGAGAGCTGTTTTGAGATGAGAGATTTTACATACAACAAGATGGTGCTCCACCTCACTACCATCGAGATGTCAGGGCGTACTTGGATGACACTCTACCTGGACGATGGATAGGTCGAAGAGGTGCTATTGAGTACCCACCACGGTCTCCAGACCTATCACCTCTCGACTACTACCTATGGGGAACCTTGAAGGACGAAGTTTATCGACAAAAGCCAGCTACACTGAACGGGCTACGAGTGTGCAGCCATCACATCGGACACAGTGACAGCTGTAGTTCGCTCAGCAGTTCGGCGGCATCGACGCTGTTTAGCCGCTGATGGTGGTCACTTCGAACACAGTGACTCTCTCTCTCCGCGCAAGAATTGCAACTAGATGCCATTTTGTTCCAAAGATATTGACTATCAAAGAGTGAGTAATTAGCCAATTTCGTGTAATGATCACTAACTTTCCCAATACACTGTCTGCAATCATGCGGCAATAAAAAGTTGAAATATGGGTTTATAAAAGATATCTGGAATGGAAATATTACCCGCAGGCTACGGTATCAAACATACAAGGCCAGATCCGAGGAAACCTACATGGAACTGGTGCACGAGGCTATATAGCTTGCCCCCTTCGATCAATGGCAAATTCGTGACAAAACTGGAGTGTACAGAGCAAGCTGGTTTGAGCGGTACCGCTACTGCCTTGTAATCAGAAGGTGCTAGGTTCGAATTTCGACTGGGACACCTACCCCACACGAGGGTACGATCGCGACAATGTTGATATCCCAATTCTCTCTCTCGTTTCTTGTGTTCTCAGGCATCAAATCAAGACCTTGTCACCTGCTTTCGTAATGCTGTGTGCCAAATAACGTCCAAAGATAATTGGAATGAATGTGAATATGGCAGTTTTGGAAGCAACATGTACTCCTTAATTTTCTTTAAACGCTACTTTCTGCACGACCGTCTCTGCGGTCTAGAGGTCAGAGTTCCTTGCTACAGATTCGAGGTCTGGGTTCGATTCCCGGTGCAACCAAATTTTATGAGTAGTAGGTCTGGAACGGGGTCCACTCAGCCTAGTGAGGATAACTGAGAGCTATTTCAAGGAAACAGTGGCTCCGGTATAGAAAACCTAAATTAACGGTGGCGAGGATTTATTGCGCTGACCACGCGACACCATATATCCGGTAAAGTTAGCACTAACTTCGCCGACAAGTGGCGGTCGCTCGGTTGTTATAGTTCGCTTGCGGACTGAAACCATGGAGTTTGTTGCTACTTTCTGCACGGAAAGGCTAGGAGGAATCAGGTGTATAAATTAATAACTACATAAAAAAATGACCTATTTCGAGATCCACTGGTATATATGCCAGTTACGTAAAACTTGTCATACATAACCGCAAAATTTCGCTCAGCCGCCATATCAGTGACTTCCAACACACGAAATTACCGGATACGTTTACTATCTTATCTTCACGCCACACTGAAACGGTTATTTATCAACTGCTATCAAACAAGACGCTAAACATAACGTTCTAGAGGTTTGTTCTATGTTATACACAAAATTTCACGACAGTATAATACGTATGGCCGGTCACGGTAGCCGAGCGGTCTAAGGTACGCTGCAAGCCGGCATGCGTCAAGACATGTAACAGTCAAGATAAGATGTCTGCGACATGACGTAAAGAAAGAGCACAGCTGAAACGAATGAGATTATGAAAACCTCCGCACAACGGTCTGAGTCACGATGCTGACGTCAGCTTCATGATGATGAATCACGAATGAAGCAAGTCTGCGTATTTTGCCTCATGTCTTGATGCTTGTCTTGACGCAGTTGGTGTGCGGCCACCCTAAGGCATGCACTGTCTTCGCATGGTCGAAAGTCGGGATAGTGGGTTCGAATCCCACTCAGGGCGTGGACGTTCAGTGTTTGTGTGTGCATGCGTTTTTCTGTGTTTGTGGACAAGTAGAGTTCTTGCGACGAGCTGTTCGCCCGCCCAAGGAGTCCTACAGAATGTCTAAGATATAGTAAACCGAAGTGAAACGAAGAGTTTCATGGAGGCAGGCCAAGACCTAAATTGGGGTTGTAGCGCCAAAAAAAAAAAAACACATAAGTGGCGCCAGTGTCGGCCTCACCTCAGAACTTAATACAGACGTCATGACGGCATTACGGATAACAGACTGCTAAAACTCAAGATAAATGTGAGGTCTTCAGTTACGTAATATCCATAATAAGTATGACTTCAGGTACGCACACTGGTGGGTATGACACTGTATCTTTTGGGATACAACGCCGTGTAGTCAGTTGAAGGCTATCCGAAGTTTCGGTACTCTGCTTGCTACCTGCTCCATGCTGGTTCCTTGTTTGGTTTATTTTTCGACCCTGAAGATGGAGGCGGATGGCTTCTGGGGTCTAGTGGTCAGAGTTCCTGCCTACAGATCCAGAGGTGCGGGCTCGATTCCCGGCGCTACCAGACACTCTGAGAAGTAGTGGGTCTGGAAAGGGGTCCACTCAGCCTCGTGAGGATAATTGAGGAGATATTTCAAGGAAATAGCGGCTCCGGTGTAGAAAACCGAAATTAACGGCCGTGGGGATTCGTTGCGCTGATAATGCGACACCTTCTATCCGCTAAAGTTCGCACTAACTTCGCCGACAAGCAGCGGTCGCGGTCTGTTTACATCAAAGAAGATCAACGTTCAGTGATCCTGTTTTTGTGGTTGGAAGGTGTATCAGGGGCCGTAATCCATCAAACACTTTCGGCACAATACGGGTAAAGTGTTTTGTCGCAACGGAATGTCTATGAACGGATTGAAAAATTAAAAAATGGTCGCTCAAGCGTTACGTATGAGGGATGAGCCGGACGCCAGTCCATGGCCACAAATGAGGACAACATTGAGCGTGCAGGTGACATGGTTGTTAGGCAGACGAGTGACTATTGATGAAGTGGAAAATTGTCTGCAAATTAGTCATGGTTCTGCCTATGAAATCATCCAAACAGACTTGGATTTCATAAAGTCTGTATAAGTACTGTCCAGTACTGGAAAATTATCAGGACAGGGTTACAATAATAAGCATTGTTTTTCATGGTGAGATGCTTACTGACTGGATAAAGCCTGCAATTCGAAGCAAGCGCCGAGGACTACTGACGAAAGGTGTTGTGTTGTTGCATAACAATGCCCGTCCACATACGAGTACTGCTGCCCACACTGCTGAAACCCTCCGGAAACTCAAGTTTGATGTAATGGTTCATCCTTCGTATACTTCCGATCCCTCACCTTCTGATTATCGCTTGTCTGGTGCACTCAAAGAGGCATTAAGACGCCGCTGATTCACCCCGGACCAAGAAGTGTAGGAAGTGGCGCATGCGTGCGTTGCTGAAAACGTTCTTTTCTGAGGGCATATGGAAGCTTGTGCAACGACGGACAAAGTGCGATGAACAGCAAGGAGACTATACTGACAACTTATGTTAATGTAAGTTTTCTATTTATATTGAAATAAAGTTTATAGCGACATTGCGGATAATCACTGACTCACCCACAGCGTCCAGACCGGCTCTTGGGCCCACCCTGACTCTTACCTAATGAGCACCGCGGGCTCTTTCCCCGGGGGCGAAGCGGCTGGGGCGTGAAGCTGACTACTATCTCCATCTAGTGCCCAGGTCAAGAATGGTGCTGTACCTCCACTGTCCCATGCCTCTATACGGCTTGGCGCTTAGTTAATTAAGCATATTAAAAATGTACTTATTTGCCTTCTCACGTACGCCTAGGTATTGTCTTCAGATTTTCCTGTTGAACACGTATATGCCTATGCATCTCACGGCCCCAGGGATGGTACATATCCTGCGTATCAGGCCTTGTTATGCTTATGAATGATTCTGACCATGTTTCGTAAATACGACCTCATAACAGCCTCGTGTCCAAGGCGTGCTTGGTTTACTGCAGAGCGTTGTAACCAGGGCAATGGCGCGGGATAAACGCAGTATGAAACCTTTCACATATTGTAAAGGCCAACAGAAACAGCGAGGTCAAGCTACGCAAGAAGGAATATGCTGTACTTCTGTTTATACGAGTGCGTGTGAAACATCCCTGTAGGGAAGTGAGTCACTTCCTTGTTAATCCTATGCTTCAAATAACCATACATTTAGGCACTTAAACTTCGTAGAATACTTTCAGACTTCCACAGCGAATATCTTAAAACGCATTAAGGGCACATACTGCAATTTGAAAAAAAAAAAATGTATTTGCGTAATTGTGATGCAGTGCACTTCGACCGAGTTATAAGACTGGCACGAAATAAAATCATCACGAACACAACGGGTTGTACGGAAATTTGGAAGTGCGTGTTGTGGTGGATTTCAATGTCGTAACGCTCATGCCAAATTTCGTTAACATTGGTTAACTGGTTCTAAAGTTGAAAGTGAACAGACATATATATTATCGTGATCTATATTTTCCCTTAACGGAAGTAAAACACGCTAAATAATGCGGCTCAGCAATTCCAGAGCAAAATATCGGCTATTTCGAAAGTCCAGTTCCTCATCAAAATTTAATTAGTTTTGGTAAATTGCTGCTTCAATAACTGGATGCCCTTGTGCCCTTCAGTGCCATAATATTTTGGGTATACAGTTGCGCCTGAACTCATAACAGATAATCTGACACTAAGCAAATAAGCTACAAAGGATATAAATATCATTAAGTTACGACTAATCACCTACTGACTGTTCCTGCCCCATGAAGGGCCTATTAAAACAGAAGCCCTAAAACGTTCTTATTTCTTAGTGCTCGTTTGACTCGGCATTACGGCGCATAAGCCCGTACACATGCGTTTCACAGCATTTTTTTTATTGCCAGTGGGTTGGGACTAAGTCCCTTGTACTGCGGCCACTTCTGGCCTATTGTACCAGCCCCAGATGATAGGTGAGGGTGACTGTGGAGCAATTGGTGGAATGAAGATTGCCAGGGGAAACCGAAGTACTCGGAGAAAACCTGTCCCAGTGCCACTATGTCCACCACAAATCCCACATGACCAGACCCGGACTCGAACCAGGGCCGCCGCGGTGGGAAACCAGCGACTAACCGCTTGAGCTATCGCGCGGCCACATAAGCTTCACTGTAGTTAGTTAGTTATTGGAGAGGGTGGGTTTCCCCATGCACTTAGACCAGTATTGGTCCATTGTGCTTCCCTCTACGATATTCTACCAGTCTCTATACCCTACCGATATCAGTCCCGCCGAGCAAGCGAGTTCGGCCTCCACTTGCTTTGGTGGTGTCTATAATGCTTCCCCCATCTATCAGAGGCCTTAGAGACTACTGTTGGGCGGGAAACGTCCTGGAATTTGGCTCAGTGATCTCCTTTGGAGATATGAGGTTCTTTTACGTGCCGTAAAGCTACGACACGGGACACACGGCTTAAAGTCCCTCCCGGAGGACTTGTTCCCTGAATTTTTCCGCCCTTAAAAATTCGACGACCTCCGCCGGGTATTTGAACCCGCGTACCACGAGTCATGAGGTGGGCTAGACTACGGAGGCCGCTTAAGCTTCACTGTAACTTAGAAGCACAGTTTCCCATAAACTGATACACAGGCTTATATCCCAAATATAGATAATGGCCCACTTTCAAAATTCTAAGCATACACCAGTATTAAACATTCATGTTACCGTTCATGCATACCCGAAGCTCTGACAAACAAAACACAATCCCCTATCTGTCACTAAAGACCGCGTCTGTGGTCTAGTGTTCAGAGTTCCTGGCTACAGATCCAGAGGTCCGGGTTCGATTCCCGGAGCTACCAGATCTTTTATGGTAATAGTGGATCTGGAAATGGGGTCCACTCAGCCTCGTGAGGATAATTGAGGAGTTATTTCAAGGATATAGAGGCTCTGGTCTAGAAAACCGAAATTAACGGCCGTGGGGATCCGGTGAGCTGACCACATGGCACCCTCTACCCGCAAAAATTGTAGTAACTTCACCAATGAGCGGCGGTCGCTCAGTCGGTATAGTTCGCTTGCGGACTACAGGCCACGGAGTGTTTTTGTTTATGTGTCACCAAAAAAACACATCGCCTTAACTTACTCAGGAACTAATAACAGGGTACAAATGGAAATGTTATACCCAAAGCGTGGCATGAAAAAAGCGACTTAGGCTAAGCTTTCGTGAACTCGTAGAGCGAATCACAGAAGCTACAATGCCAAGAGAATCGTTATCGGAGCGGACGTCGCTTGGGAAACACGAACTGAGTGGGAAATGTAAAGAACGAATTCTGGAAATATTCGAAAAAATTCTTTTGAACATCTGAAGATGGAAATGTATAAATTATGTAGTTACTAAATGCACGATATGACAATCGATGTATTAAAACACTGCATACGTCCGATACATTTCTTTAGTCTTAATCCCGGAATATGTCATACCTCAAATCCTGATAGGGCAGGGGAATTAATGTATGAGGGGTAGGCCTCCTCGGCCCTTTCACCGCGACCTACAGTGGTCTATTGTGCTTTATCGGCAGGGGAAAAAGCAGTATTAAAAACACACTGCTGTGGCAACATAACCTTAATAACTGCCGTCCGCTTTGGGAGGTATTCTTTATTGTGCGTGTACATAGTGCTCGGAGGGGAAAAATATACATCTTTAGCGAATAAGATTTAAAACTTTGTGACGATGGTACATGAGTACAAATATTATGTTTTTGGACATTATCCATCGTCTTCTCTTTATATAAAAATTGTCCTGTTTATTTTTCAAAACATATAGTTTCGGAGACTGGATTCTGTCTCCGTCTTCAGGTAAAACCTACTCAGTTGGGCCCAATCGATACAGCTAGTTACTATCTCTGGACACCTATGCCAGCTCCAAGATTTGTGCTGTTTTGCTTATGTACCCAATCTTGGAGCTGGCGTAGGTGTCCGGAGATAGAAACTAGCTGTATCGATTGGGCCCAACTGAGTAGGTTTTACCTGAAGACGGAGACAGAATCCACTCTCCGAAACGTTCTTGTGAAAAATAAATAGGATGGTTTTTCAGATGAAGAGAAGACGATGGATAATGTCCAAAAACATAATATTTGTAGATCTTTAGCGAATAAAATAAAAGTAAGGAAAGTGGAAAAGCAGGGTACCTCCAGCATAGACAAAGTTTAGTACCGATTAATTCAGAAATTCAATAAGGATTGAAAATTCAGTTCAAATCGATTGACTGGTAACATTAGAGACGTTTATAATCCTGAAATCTTATCGAGAGGGATGGTTTCACAGGGGCACAAACCGATATTAAAATATAAAAGAAAAATGTACGCCATTTGTGTACCCCAGTACCTACTGCCCCAAAACACTGAAAATTGTACTACTGCGATCTCATGTGAATCGAGCTGCTCACAAATTTTGCTTATTTCCAATGTGAAAATCATTCTAAGTAATCGAAAATATATGAACACATAAGCCGGTTACAAATATTTTAAACAGCACAGACCGAGTTAAAATACTCACTCACTCATTTATGGAAGTCAGCCCTTCTTGAGAACCTGCCAATTGTGCAGCCACCCAAGGACTTCCCAGCATTTTAAGGAACCCGAAGGTTCATTACCATGTTCACAAGAGCCATCCACTAGTCCCTATCCTGATCCAGACAAATGCAATCCATACCAGCCCATCCTATCTCTCTAAGATCCATTTTAATATTGTTCACCCACCTACGCATAGGTCTTCCCAGTGGTCTCCTTTCTTCCGAATTTCCCACCAATATCCCATATGCCTCTTCTCTCCCTTTCGTGATACCTGCCCTGCCCACCTCATACTCCTTGACTTGACTATTCTTAGAGAAGAGTACAAGTTATGAAGCTCCTCATTATGCGGTTTTCTCGTATGAGTTAAAATACATTATAAACTAATTTTATTTACAGCAGAAAGTGTAATAATTCGGTGCTCGTGGATATATACAATATATTGTCAGGTGTTGGGTCTATGTCGCACGATAAGCAACTTCACGCCTTATTTGATATAGCGAATTTATTGAACACTCGCTCTCACAACCATAGAATTTACAATCTCACAATTACTGCCATCGGCAGTATCACAAATACTTCTCCTGTAGTCACTGCCATGCACTTGATACAACTCGATTCGTCGACTGCTAGATTGCAACTGACTGGTTACTCGTTACTTATTAGTAACTCACTCACTCGTAACTGGCTCAATCCTCACTCACTACCGAATAGTGTTCGCTGTTCCTTATTTAGGCTCGGCACGGACAACACAGAAAATAGTTACGTGATAGGTACCGCTGTTGCGTGACGCCGTGTTTACAGGTTGCCTAGCAACACTGTCGAGAGTTGTTTACTGCTGTGTAGTAGCCGCGGTATCCCTTGTTACGTCACCGCGGCAATGGTTGCCCGACACAGTTGCTCCTCTCTTACGTCACCGCGGGGAGGGGGTGTTTACCGAGCGTTGCGCACTGATGGAAGGAGTGGGGATATGTGACGTCACTCGCGAGACCGCAGAGTTCACGTGACCCCTACTTCCCGTTTTGCCCATCCACGTTACAATATTGTGCTTCCGAAGCGTAGAACTCTGTGAATCTCTTTGTAATATGATACGCCTGCCACAAGGGCTATATGTGCTAGGTTTAACTAACCAACCCTTTGTGGCAGAACCAATGGGTTGGTACAGCTGAAACCAAAGCCCGCCATTTGCACGATCCTAAGTCAGTAACATCCACCTCCCAACCTTACAATCTATGCTTGTAAAGTTAACTAGTCCCCAGTACCCTTCAAGGTCTTCCAAGTAGCCACTTTCCAAGAGACCTCTCAATCAAAATTTATTCCTTCTCTCCATTCGAGCCATATGCCCAGCCCATTCTGGCCTCCTACATTTCATTTCTTACAAATACATATTAGGCTACCCGCATAAATAATGACATTTCCCGTTATATGATAATCCTAAGTTGCCCACTCACTTCACCCATCTGTCACGTTCAAGCGTTTAATACAAATATTCGGGCATTTATATTTCCACATGGTGTTAAAAAGTATATCAATGAGCATCTTGTTACAAAGAGTTCGAAATTTATGTTTTCTCTTTCTAGAAGATACAAAATAATTCACTTATATATAAGCCTGCCGTTTCTAGAAAGTAAACAGGATATCATTTTCTTAAAAAATGACTAAGAAACATTTCTGAGATGTAATCGTGTAATTTATCGCGAACGACAATTCTATTTGATTCTTTTATTTTCAGTGATTATATTTTAAAAACGTTTAAATTATGAATTATCTTTAGTTATATTATTATTTACTCCAGGATGCAGTACCATGACAGCCTATGTATTTAGTTGTATATTTATTTCTCTTTGGACAAGTTTCTTTGCCAGCCATAAACGCAGCACGCATTAATACCTTTCTTCAACGTTACACAGCTACCAATATTTCCGTTATGACATGACAGAGACAAAATGAAATGTAATTATAATCACTCTCATGGAGATGAGCCCCTCTTGAGAAGCCGCCAATTGTGCAGCTACTCAAGAACTTCTCAGCATTTTACGGAAACCAAAGGTTCATTACCGTGTTCACAAGAGCCCTCCACTGGTCCCTATCTTGAGCCAGATCAATCCAATCCATACCATCCCATCATATCTCTCTAAGATCCATTTTAATATTGTCCACCTACGTCCGTCTTGGTCTTCCCAGTGGTCTCTTTCCTTCTGGCTTTCCCACCAATGTCCTATATGCATTCCTCTTCTCCCTCATTCGTGATACATGCCCTGCCCATCTCACTATCCTTCACTTGATCATTCTAATTATACTTGGCGAAGAGTATAAGTTATGAAGCTCCTAATTATGCAATTATAATAATAAACGCTAACAGAGTGGTAGAGAACTTCGGTATAACAAACGATTTCTTTGTTTTCAAATGTGTTCGCTTCTGATCCCTAAAGATTGTTACATTTTTGGAACGTCCCAATTTAATTTAATAATTTAGCGGGGGCAACTTATGTGACTGACGACGTGGAAGCAACCACGTGGAGCCCTCTGGTGTCACAGCCGGACACCACATTGTGAAGCGCAGGAGTTCCGGTACTTTCACCAAGGAACAGTTTTCGCAGACACATAGCTCAGAGTGGGCGGGTGACTACTTGTCCGAACACAGTAATGTGTATACTATGAGTCTGACGCTCTCAACATGCATACAAAACACATGTCTACATGCTCTGAGGAGAGGCGGGATAGCGCAGTCAGTATAGCAACTGGCTACAGGCTGAATGACCGAGGGGTTGAGTTCGAGTCCCAGTATGGTCAACAATTTTCACTTCTCCATAGCGTCCAGACCGGCTCTGGGGCCCACCCAGCCTCCTATCCAATGGGTACCGGGGCTCCTTCCCGAGGGGTAATGCGGCCGGTGCGTGAAGCTGACCACTCGCCAACCAGTGCAGAGGTCAAGAAAACGTGGATCTATACATCCACTCTTCTATATGTTTTCATGGGATAGTGCTTAATTAGTTAAGTACAGGGACAACACTACTTTCTTTACCTTTTCTAGCTTTGAGAACCGCCGAATACATGAGAGGGCACTACTAAAACCAGTCTCTGGGAAACTAAGATGAGGGAGTGTGGATGAGACTAAAGTGGCTTGCGGAATACCGAAATTTAACTGCAGAGTTTATACACAGGGCCTACAGGGTAAATCTAAACATCAGAGGAAGCATAACACCTTAAATCCGGTTGCCCGTGCAGGATTCATGAACATAGACGATGACGGCACTTCAGGATCGCCTGTATAATCCTCTGGATTTCGAAAACGCTCACGACAAATGTTTTGGGTTTCAATTTGCCACATGCATCACGAGGACTTAGATTAGAAACCTGCTTAATTTATGTGGGATTTGTGACAGGGAATCCTACGTTTGGGCAGAATAACGGTACGATCCGGAGACCCGAATGAGGTCAGATATTCTAAGAAGATCGCTATAATGAAAAAAATATATAAAAATTCTATTCAATGCGAACGCCAAATAAAATACAAACAGACGACAAGCGTATGGGATAACTGGAAATATGTTACGAAAGTCCCTCGTGTCCAATTTTATTTGGCGATCACGTCAGCTAGCATTCAGTTCTGAACCTTTTGCTCTCTCGTCTGCTGTCTAAAAACATAAAGCTTAAACTATACAAAACTATAATTCTTCCTGCAGTTCTGCATGGATGTGAAATGTGGGCTCTGACATTAAGGCAAGAACACACAGACAGGGTATTTTCAGAACAGGGTGCTAAGGAGAACATTTGGACGCAAGAGGGATAAAATAATAGGAGCATGAAGAATATGAAAAATAAGGAGCATCATTACTTGTACTCCTCGCCAAATTAGAGTAAGTTAAGGGAGATGAGATGGGCAAGATATGCACCATGCATGTGGACGAAGAGGAATGCATGTAGGGTTTCAGTTGGAAAGACAGAATGATGGAGACCACTAGGAAGACCTAGACCTAGGTAAGTAAAGTAAAGGTATCCCTGTACCAGGCAGTGAAGGCCCGTAGGATTGCGAGACGTTGAGGGTCTCACACTATCTAGACAATCGGCGCAAAGATGGCGGTAAGGTTGTCAGCCTTACGAGCCGGCCGCGCTTTACTCCCCAGGAAAATTATTTAATTAATTCCTGGTATTCATTTCTGTTAGAGACTGAGTGGGCCATAGTGCTGGAAGGATTAGGTGAATTAAAAAAATCCACTGACCTCACTGGGGCTTTAACCCGCGACCTACCGACTTGTAGCATAGCCCCTCAACCAACTACGCTAACGCGTGACCCCCTAGACTTAGGTGAGGATCTTAGAGAAATAGGCTGTGGTGGTATGAACTTGATTCATGACAGGGACCAATGGAAGGTTCTTGTGAACATGGTAATGAACATTCAGTTTCCATAAAATGTGTGGAAATTCTCGATTAGCTGGAAGACTATTAGTTTCTCAAGACGGCCTCAGCTCCATGGAGTTGGTTCACTATTAGTCAACCAAGCCGGAGCTCTCAAGAGAAGAATCCAAGTGAGACATAAGTAACATCGAATGAGGAAAATCGGGCGTTTTAAAGGCGCGGTAGCAAGTGCAGAAGGACTAAGTTACAACTGTTTTGTTGTGCAACTAACGTCGGACCGTAATAAGAGGTAGCGAGAACATGTAAAGGACGAGTAAACAACCGTTGTAGGATCAATATTAGCACGACACGCTGTGCGCAACTGTTACTTTGCGCCGTCGTGTGCCGCACGTGACTAACTCATTGCGAAGTCCTACCGCCGAAACAGGGACCATAAATCTAACAGCTAAGGACCGTGCGTGCATTGGTATTCAGTGTTACCCACCTGGCGCTAAGCTTCACATACACTGTTTAGTGCTGGATTCCAGTGTAGGTAAAGGTAAAGTTGCCCTGCGCTTAATTAAGAACCATACCATGAAGATTTATGGGGGAATGGAAGTATAGCTCCACGATTCTTGCCATCGGCGCTACGGTCAGCTTCACTCCCCGGCCGCTTTCCCCCGTGTAAACATAAATTATATCCCAGGAAAGGAGACAAGAGTAGACGGAATTAAATTGAAAATCAATAAGTTATTGTAAACGATAAGTAAAAAGTAACGTAAAGCTATGCCTGTAACAGGACGTGAAGGACCATAAGGTTGTGAGACGTTGAGGATCCCATATTATCTAGACAATCGGCTCAAAGATGGCGGTAAGGTTGTCAGCCTTACGCGCCGGCCGCGCTTTACTCCCCAGGAAAATTATTTAATTAATTCCTGGTACTCATTTCTGTTAGAGGCTGAGTTAACCCCAGGGCCATAGTGCGGCTGGAAGTATTAGGTGAATTGAAAAAAATCCAATGACCTCATCGGGACTTGATCCCGCGACCTTCCGGCTTGTAGCATAGCCCCTCAACCAACTACGCTACCGCATGCCACATATTGTAAACGATAAAGGATAAAAATTTCACAGCTCAGATCGTTCGAACATGGAGACGTATGCAGAGTGAAAAAGGAAAGGAAACATGGAAACCAAGAAGAGTACTAAGAGGTAGAACCAAATATAGAACACTCAGAACTTACTGCAAGTTAGGATAATCGGAGTCAAGCCAAAACCAGAAAAAGCGGAGGGCTTTGAACAACACGTCTATAGCAGTCCATGGAAATTAAACCGACTGCTAAACACTATACTAAAACAGTTACACACTCAGATGGTCAACGGAAGCAACTACTGCGATACATCTGCGGAAATGTTTCGTCATTTTATAATTGTTTTATCAAAAGAAAAGAATAACTTCTTTCGTATCGAGAGCACGGACATGGTCTGCCACGGTAACATAAGATTAAGTTTTCATAACATAAATATCAAAATTCCCCCCAAAATTCCGGGGTTTTAGTCCGCAAGCCTAGTGAAAATAAATGAGGAGCTACTACAAGGAAGTAGCGGCTCCCGACTAGAAAACCGAAAATAACGGCAGTGGGGATCCGTTGCGCTGACCACGCGACACCCTCTATCCGCTGAGGTTGGCACTAACTTCGTCGACAAGCGGCGGTCACTAGGTCGGTATAGTTCGCTTGCGGACTACAAGCCACGGTGTTCGTTTTGTTTTATGGGCCATAAAATTACTTACAAAATGTACATGTTTTACAAACGAAGATACCTTGATTACTTAACAACTTTCATCCTGCTCCTGTGTTTATTTGATACTGGAATATAAAATTAAAAGAAAAAGGCACAAATTGTTGCTTTTCTATAGCAAATCTGGTGATCCACTAATATAGGCTACAAGCGAAATATGAATATATACACAAATATTATTATCAGAGAAGTGACACTCGAAATGAACAAAACAGTGGTTCCAGGTACGAAATCAGTTTTACAAACGTAAACGTATATTAGTATGAGTAGCAAGAAACTCATGGAAAACATAACAGCTGGGAAAAATTTACTCTTCTGAGTTTGGGGTTTGAGTCCAGTTACTGGCATACTGTGACGAACTAAAGAAGTCGGAAGCACTTGGGATGTCTATGAACCATTAATCATTTGACTGGATTGACATTCCACATGAACATATTAAACTAATAATCGATCAAATTCAATCAATATCTTACACTTCCTGTTCTTGGACTGCCAGTAAGCGACGTTTCGCACAATCAATATACTTAGTTAAGGAGATTATATTATCAGAAACTGTAATCCGTCATTTCTGAAGTACAGCGTTGCCCTGTTAAAAAAAATCACACAATGTTAGAAGAAATCAATTGGTAATGCATAAAAGAAGATAAGAAGACACAGTCGAAACCTTGTACCTTCTTTCAAATACCTGCTGGGGGATAAAGCATTTGAACAACTGTGCCAACTAACTGACTATGTGCAGCTGAGCCCATCTTGAGAATCCGACAGTTGCGTACCTACTCAGGAATTTCCCAACCTTTTATAAAATCCGAAGGTTCAATACCGTGTTCACAAAAAAATTCCATTGGTCCCTGTCCAGAGGCAGATCAGTCGAGTCCATACTACGCCATCCTATCTAAGACCCATCTTAACATTATCATCCTTTCTAAATCTAGGTCTTCCTTGTGGTCTCTTTCTTCTGGCTTTTCCACCTAAACACTGCTTGCATTCTGCTTCGCCCCATGAGTGCTACTTAGCCTGCCCATCTCAAGTTCCTTAAGCTGGTCAGTCTAATTACACTTGGCGAAGAGTATAAGTTATGAAGCTTCTCATTATGCAGTTTTCTCCAACCTCCTGTCACTTCATCCCACTTCGGTTCAAGTATTCTCCTCAACACCCTGTCCTCCCATAATGCCACTTTCGAATCCATATAAAACCACATGCAAAATTATAGTCATGTATATTCTAATTTTAACGTTTTTAAGCAGCAGACGAGAAGATAAAAAGTTCTGGACTAAAGTGGACTAGCATTGTCTGAATTCACTATCCTCTTAATTTTCTCATGGATCAAATTTTGATTTGTTACTGCAGTTCACAAATATTTGAACTGTGCCACATTTTCAAGAATTCATTAGCTATCTTTATGTTGTGATTCTGCCCTGCACTCTCGTGACGAGACAGGTATAAACAACTGTACATATTACAAACACTTTGTCGGAAAATTGGAAGACCTAGGAGCAGATGAGTCGATAATATTCACATGGTTATTAAAGAAATATGGTAAGAGGTTGTGGGATGGACTCAGCTGGCTTAGGATATGGTCTGGCTGGCTCTCCCGAACTCGGTAATGAGCATTTGGATCCATACAACGTGGGGGATTTCTTCATCAACCGACCAGCTACCGCCAAATTCCTTCACTGTACCTTGGGCACAGCATATAACTCCCCCCAGACTTCTAAGAAAGGAAACTGTAGGAACAATACTGCAGATACTTCCTTAATTAGAAACAAATGGTTCCGCCCCTCAACGTCCTGCGATTCCCTGCTCAAACGTACAGACGGACAGATCGCCTCACCATTTTTATTTAATAAGACTCTTCTGGAAAACAAAACAATGACCATCCAAAATGGAAATAATCTTAAAGCTCGAAAAGTACTACCTCCTTGGATGGAACGCCATGCAATTCTGGTACAAATTTACCGACGTTTCGGGGGAAGCACAATGCCTCCATCTTCAGGGCTGTAGCTTGCTTCCTTTTGACTTACCCTTCAACCGTGATGATGGAGGTAAGGCGTTTCCCTGAAACGGTGATAAACTTCTATCAGATCACACGGCGTAACATCCCAGAAGATAGTGCTCTTCTTAGTCATCCCAATGAAAAGCCCAAATTTCACAACTTAGAAACCCACTTACTTATTTGTTGCCTCGACAAACGTCTTTTCCTTTCAAGGGGCCAGTTATACTCACATGTACAGTACAACCGCAGAGCCAACAGGAAGTGAGGACCCTGCCTGCTAAGCAAACATTCACACCTAGTCCGTCTACTTTATCTGTCACTCGATACATAGACCCACTACTAATGTTAGTAAACACAAAACACTTTTCGGAAAAAAAAAAGTCTTCAACTTAATTCTATTCCTATTGTTATTTCACGACTGCAACAACAGGCCCATATACAGTCTGACAGACTTGTCCAGATTAAACACAATATTCTTATTTATTATATTACAGAATTTCACGGTCAATATGCCTTATCAGTCCCGTTTACAAACAAACAAAATTCATAACTTTACCAAATTTATCCCCCCTCCCCACGCCACTGGCGGAGGGGCTCAGTACCCAGCGACTTAGACTGCTATACTGGCGATCGTTAGCTGCGGACTGATGAGAGAACAGGGGAAGACTAGAATACCCTATAACGGGAAGATGAGTCCCGTAAGTCCTGGAAGACAGATATTCTAGGAAAGTACAACTCTGATATAAAACCGGGCCCTCCTGGATGGGCGTTTAGCACTGGGCTGGTAACACGGTCTTCAAAACAAAAAGTCCTACGCAGATTCTTAGAAATAAGAGAACTGCGAAGGAGAGACAAGCATGCGAACAGGCCAACCATGGCACAATGCATGTAGATGAAGATGACGTTATTAAATAAATTTACGCCGGGTAAGTAAATGATATTTAAAATTTAAGTAGGCCAAATGTAGGTACAAATTGCCTTCGACGCCATTGCGCCTTAACACATACATAAAAGACCAAAACGTATTGAACAAGATCGCGGTGCTGTGAATTCCGTCTCAGCCCAAAATAATCAATATTTCTTACAATCAGCACTATCTTGCTTTTAGGGAACTTAGTCGAACTGTAGCCAGTCACGGTAGCCCAGCGGTCTAAAGCATGTACTGTCTTCGCTCGCTCGGAAGCCGGGTTCGTGGGTTCGAATCCCACAGAAGGCATGGATGTTCGGTATGTGTGTTACCCTATGTATAGGTAGAGGCTTTGCGACGAGCTGATCACTCGTCCAAGGAGCCCTACAGTCTGTAAAATGATTATGAAACTGAAAATCAGAGGCCAGGGCCCAATGGGGCTGTAGAGCCAGTGGCGAGAAAAAAATTGTCGAACTATATCAGTGTTGCTCCGACCTTAGTTCGGGCTGTTCGACGTGGTGAATTCGAATTCAAGCGTCGGGGCGATCGCATCAATTTTTATAAGGAGCGTCCGTACCTCCTGCGATGTTCAGGTATTATCAGATTAAAAAAAAGACACTGTCAATTCTTGTGGTTTTGTGTGTAACTTCCTGACAAGTATAAGTACTTCTGAAGAATTAAGCAATAAAAACGTTTTCATTGTAACCCATCCTTCACTAAATGTGCTTAATTGCTTCAGTGCACGGTAAGTAGTTTTAACACTTCATCTATCTATCGCTCTACAGTCCTTCTGTTGGACCTTTGCTGCCTTTTCAGTTTCTTAATCCCATACACAGTCGTTACTCCTTGGACGGGAGATCAGCCCGCCGCAAGGCCACTACATACACACAGGACAACACAAACACAGAATAAACGCACACAGACATCCATGCCTTGAGTGGGATTCGAACAAACGATCCCAGTGTTCGAGCGAGCGAAAACAGTTCATGCCTTAGACCGCGCGGCCACCGTGATCGGCCTTAACATCTTATACTGTACTTTAGTTCTTATCTTTCGGTTATATACTACATATTTAGTAATTTAGACGAGCCCGTTCTTCGCGTAATTTTGGCGCGAACATAGTTCAGAAAGCATTACGGACGAATCAAGTGTGAGCGTAATAATACAAAACAACAATTCATAAATAAATGCACGATGCAGACCGAGTAAAAAGTAGTTCCAAATAAGCAGGAAGAGTATAGAACTATAAGACCCGATTACGAAACATCCGCACAGGACTAAAGTACAGACGACCACCATCTTCACACTGGGCAGTTTATTGTGATACGGAGCAGAGAGCAGTAACGAACCAAGGGAAACAGAGAAAAGAGACATCAAAAGGATATTATTTCATTTCATTCTAATCGTGCTAGTGCTCATGCAAAAAAGAAACTGCGAAATAAAATTCTCACGGTGATGTGATACCGTGTGGTTTGCTGGGTATTAATGCTTCGAAGGGAAAACATCGGGTGCTTACGGAACATTGGTACCTACTTACCAAACTATACGGCGTAAAATCTCAGAGACGTTATCTTTATAAAAATATTCTTCCTTTAAAAACAATGTCTATATAGGACTACTTTTATTTAAGGGAACTAAGTACTGTGGCGTATAGACCCGTTTCTAAGCAGCGACCGCGAAACAAATAACGAAAACAGATTTTAATAAGCAAAAATAAATGGCCGCTGCTAGAGAACGGCTAGGTAAATACGTTCCAGAGGCATCGGATACGCATGCAACAATAGGGGAACTGTTGGAAATGATGTTTTTCATGTTGTCCGAATCGAGATGTTAGAGCCGGGAGGTTTGGATCATATTCAGTTTAAACCCGTTTGGAGGCGGGACCGAATACCTCCACCGTGACCCTGCGAGTCGTAGAAGGCGACGAAAAGGGAAGTCATATCTGAGACAGTAAAATATGGTCACGAGTACCAAGGGACTCGGACTCGAGAAATACTGCGCTGGCAAGAGCCAGCAGAATATACAAAAAATACAGAACCGTCCTTTCGTCAGAGAGGGCGCCCAACAGAAACAATATCGTAATTGCCAAGAGGCTCGACACCAAGTCTTACTAACTGATCGTCAGTCGCAATGTGACTTTAACATATCCAGTTTAGTCAGTTCTGTAAGGGAGTCTGTGAAGAGCTGACTTGAGCCGGAAGGAAAGGAATAGCCATTGTTGCAGCCGTTACCAGAAAACGTCAAGTAACAGACTGAGAACATCAGACTGTATATGCTCTAGTGAACCGTAAAATATGGAAATAGCGATAGTGTTACAGTTATTTGTAGTTAAGACCTGTAAATGGTTAACAGATCTATTCACCAATCCAAACCCCGTCTATAGTCACACATACTAAGTGACAGTACGGAAGAAATTATAATGGAAATCATCCGTCTACCTATAGATTCTTGTTGTCAGTTAAAACGGAACTACCTTTACGTAATACCAGCAATGACTCTACTGTTTCGTTTAATTGTACAAGTATACGCTTCATGATTCGGTGAGCGCTCCATTTCAGCCGACCGAGTAATGTACTGACGCTTCCTCAGCAAGCCACGTCAGGTGACGTTTTCTATCTCCACCACCAGAACTAAGAAGCCTTTCATTCTACAGAGCCGACCATTCAGAAGTCGTGAAGGTGTAAACCATTTCAGCCAGCCATGAATGAAGATCAAATGACAAGGGAAAATTTCACTACCGGTCCCAGATATAAAAACGGCTACCATCCAAACCTGCCCAACCCAGATCAAGTTTAACTAACGATTTATGAATGATATGAATTTCTTAAAAGGCGAACAAGGGGACAGGATGAAAACCCAGATCAAAGCGAGTAACAAGCAATGTATATCAGTTCGGGAGATTTCCACTAGCTTACAGGAAAAGAATTTCAGCCACATTAAATATATTTACTGCTCTGCTCATTAACATAACAGCTGCATGGAGAGAGTCACATAACGCACCCAACTATTTCTAATTATGTCAACTAGCCTATTCTGGCTGTGTCTTAAAATGTAAACACTACAACATTCAGAAGTAATTTATTACTTATTTTGTCCCTCTATAAATTTGATCTTTCACTCCAACGGAAGAACACAGATTGCCTTTGAAAACAAGTTTTCACAACAGTATTTAGATACAACAGAGAGGAAGAAACAGGGAATTACCTACACACAGAACAACAGAAACAGAATAAACGCACACAGTCATCCACGCTTCGAGTGGAATCGAACCCACGTTCCCGGTGTTCAAGCGGACGAAGACGGTTTATGCCTTAGACAGGGAGGCCATTGTGATTGGCAGGCGATTAGATAAAGTGGAGTTTCATCACGTGTTCTTCAGAATACAGCATTTAAAAAGAAATCCTTGATTTTAGCCCGCAAGAGAACTATACCGGCCGAGCGACCGCCGCTTGTCGACGAAGTTAGTGTCAACTTTAGCGGATAGAGGGTGTCGCGTGGTCAGTGTAAAATCCTCAAGGCCGTTAATTTCGGTTTTCTAGACCGGAGCCGTTATTTTCTTGAAACAGCTCCTGAATTATAATCGCGAGACTGAGTGGACCCCGTTCGAGACCCACTACTTCTCAGAAAAAAATCTGGTAGCGCCGTGAATCGGACCCAGGCCTCTGGATCTGTAGCCAGGAACTCTGACCACTAGACCACAGAGGCGGCCTCGTAGTATTAGGACGAAGAAATCAAGGGAGATATTGCCACGTGATTGAGTGTGACTATAGACGGAGTTTGGATTGTTAATCGGATTTATTGCACTTGTACACACAACTCTAACTACAAGTAAGTATAGCACTATTAGTAATTCACACATTCTGAAGCTCACTACAGCACGTACGAAGTCTTCTCAGTATGCTGCCTCGGCACGGACTACACAGAGAATACTGTTTCTAGCAGCTCTTCTATTGTTGCATGCGTGTGTTACGGCCATTACCTAGCAACCGCCGTTGTTTGCAGAGGAATTACTTAACAACGGCTTTGTGCAGCTGCTTACTTTGCGGTCGTTGCCTAGCAACGGGTCTACGTGCCAAAATATGATGGAAGCGGAATACAGTACATATAGGAATGTGAAAAATGCATACAAAATTTTAGTTAGATAAAGGAAGGGCATTAGTTATGAGACCGAGGCGTAGATGTGACTGTAACTCTTTGGGCCAGGACAGGTTTCAGCGAGATTTCTGTAAACACAATGAACCTTCGGCTTCCATAAGTGGCAGGGAATTAGGGTAATACAATATTTTCACGAAGGACCATGTTTCGTGAAGTTATTTACACTCTCTTGTTTTTGTTCACGATCTTATGGGTATATTCTTGGGACAACACGAGCTAAGTGCGATTTCTAGAATTTAAACATCACAAGTAAATAGTGTGGTACAGTAATACTACGTATAGCATATGTTATTCGATATGCTGGGATTGTGGATTGTGACACCGTTCAGTTTTGTTGACGCATACACCAGTTTCGAGGGAAATGTGGAACGGGCAGAATGCAAATGTTAATTTGCTACCATTCTTCACACATCTGCAGTAATTCTACGTGTCAGTCGTGAGGTACACATATGAAGCTATCCTCTGTGGACCAATAAAAACCACAAACCCGTGTTTCCACCGCAGGTTAGGGCTGTACTGAACGCAAGCAATGAGTAAGGATCAGTTCTTGCTGCACCGAGTTACAATTACAGGATAGTTGTCTCCTTCTTGCATACCTTGGTTTTGTTTTCACGTATGCACATGTACGATAGTTTTGACATTTCATTAGGAACGTCGTCAAAATATAGCTTGAAGGCCCACAAAGAATATTACTCTAAATGGCAGAAAACATTTACTGCAGTTTAAGTTGCAACAAGCTACAATATATCACATTAAGTTCACGCGTAGTCAGTAGGCACATCGCTAAGAGAAATCATCGATCGTCATCGGGAGAACAAAATGGTTGAGAATAAGGAACAAACAGCACTAAACACATACAACTAAAGTGAACGACACCCTAAAAAGGAACACTGAAGCGACCGCTAAAAAGATAGGATGAAAACACCCTACGATGCAAATTAACAACAGCAACAACTACAATGTGCCTAAGGGTACTAAGGACAAATGTACAATACAGTGGTCTTCCCAGATTATAAGTGTTGCCTGATGATGGCCCACGTGTGGCCGAAACATGCAGCAATGACATCAACTGCACACAGGTAATGACATTTAAAGTATTTAAAAAAACACTTTTTAGTTAATTACATATATTTTAGTGTCTTTTAAGAAAGGATTGACTTGTTGCATTACAGACGAATACTATGCAATAAAAATGGTGAATGAGAACAGGATGGGCGTACATGCAGCATCCATGAAAGGGACAAAAAATACAAACATTTTACCAACAGCCGGAAGGAAGAACACTTAGGAGGTAAAAGTAAAAAAAAAAAAAGTAAAATTGTCCCTGTGCTTAACTAATTAAGCACTACGCCACACAAAGGCATATGGGGGAGTGGATGTATAGACCCACGTTTTCTTGACCTCAGTACTAGTTGGAGGTGAGCGGTCAACTTCAAGCCTAGGCCGCTTTACCCGCGGGGAAAGAGCCCCCGGCAGCCATCGTATAGGAGACTATCAGCTTCTAATAAGAATTCTGCCCTGTGGAGTTTGTTAGTTATCATTAGAATAAAAGGGAATCTTTTCAAACTGCGACTGACAGAGGACCCAACTTGCGAAAGGTGCCTACAAGAAGACTAATCAGCCACACACATCTTATGTGATTGTGAGGGCATAGCTTACCTAAGATATCACCACCTGGGTCAATTCTTCATGGAACCAAGTGACTTTTATGACGCCCCCATAAATAAAGTCCTACATTTCATTCGGAGTGTAGGATTAATAAAGGGTTAATCCATAGTGGACGGACAACAGATCATTGAAGGTCGAAGTGCGAGGGCCGGTTTTTATGGCTCAGCCCTCATACTCATATCATTAGAATGAATCAATTTCTCAGATTTAGCTTAATTTGGCATATTCTGGAGGTTAATGGCTGTTTCATTTCTTCTACATTTAATATCAAATGCAGGGAACACGGTAAATAAGACGAGAACTGCTGAAAGAAGTCGACGTCAACAGATCCCTTCCCAACAACCTGTGCGAGGTCTGCTTTAGCAGTCCGCATCAAGTGAAAGTTCCAGCCACTCCATCCATGAGCCGTGTCTGCTTGGCGAGCTACGAGACTCGGTCAGTAGGCAACATAGACACGCACTGGCGTTCAGGTGTCTACGGTGACAGACAATAAGGGCGTCCCCTGAGTAAACAACAGTCGCGTGGCCCTTAACGGAAGGACAACTTGCGCTCGTTTAGGTTTTTAAGTAACACAGTTACTGTAGTGGTGTCGACGTAAGGAACTTGTGTTCGTGAGTGGAGTGCAGTTCTGCAGAAGCATCACAATGTGGAGCAATACGCTCCTGGTTCTGTTGATAATCTGCCTGCTTCATCTACTGGCGGTTGACGCGGTTGCCGCAGGAAACCGTAGCGTGAGGACAAGTAATGGACCCACTAGTTATTCTAGCTACACCGCGCCGACACACAGAAATGGTAGCCTAGCTAACCTCAGCAAAAACATCTCAGCAGCTCTTCCGGGTGGAAATAGGTCTGGAGGGCTTCGGAGCAGGTAAGTGAGCCGTTGTATTCCAGGCAGGAAAATAGCGTGTTCTGGGGCGTCGATAAAAACAAAAAGTGAATCGACCTGTGTGGGCACTGACACTCACTTTCGTCCGCACAGAAACCTGCATTAAGAAATCTGTATTTCTGCTTAACCTTGACTTTTAAGCAGAGGGAGCAGTAGTAAAATTCGTATAGTATTTTGTAACAAATGATAATATTAAATAGCACACTAATGCATGACTTATTATGTCGCTAACTAAGTATTGCTACCAGAGCCAGTGTGAGTGTCGTTATCAGTCGCAGATGACTGTACTGATACGCCTATACGATGCCATGACTAGACACACCGTATCTTCAGGCATCCACAATATTTCACTGCCAGCTTCCGGCAGAGACCAAGAGTTCCTGAACTTTCAGTACCCGTGAAATTAAATAAAATCTCACACCCTAAATAAAGACGTTCTCGCCAGATCCTAGCGCAAACAGATATTTTCTGGCCGTGTATCGCAACTGTTGTGCACATAAAGATTACATGCGTTTAGTTCTAATCATATGGATTCTGGATATTTCGCCAAAGAACGTGGTGACTGGGCATGAAGGCCATGACTGTGACCGCACTGTCATGCTGTCGCACTTGGCTTGGAGCGCACTAGCGACGCTAGTCATCTGGCCGTCTCAGTAATAAATGCAATTACATCGGCCTAAATTATAAAATGATAATCTTGACTCATAATCACAGGGTGAAGGTTTCACCCACAGCATTGGACTGGGTGACGCCGAAACGTGTTCTTTCTTATAACAGAAGAGAAGGCAGAATTCATCATACTATATTTTAGCATCTTGTTGTATTGAACTATCATTTGTGCGTGACCGAAACACGTTGCGCATAAACACAGAATGTATACATATATATATATTTTAATTATATNGTTAACACCACATATACACGGTGCCAAATCCCAGAAGACTGCTTTCTTCATAGTCACCGCCGTGAAAGCCTCAAATCTGATATACTGACATTGTTGCATTACAGACGGAAGAACAATAACAATGACACAAAAGACATAATTCTTTACGTCAACAGCATAATTAGTCTGCAAAACTGTTCCCGACAAATTATCTCTCAAGATTACCCCGAAATTAAACCTCCCATACGTCACTGTTCACTGTATCGTATGTATGTATTCTAGTATCATACTGCAGTAACAGAGGCATACGTGGACTGAAAATAAAGTTCGCGAACTCATCGCGGTAAAAGTGCTACATACCTCATTGCTGAATATCACTGTGGTCGCCTTCAAAGTACTCCACTTGGGTAACTATGCACCGATGCCAGCGCCTAGTCCACCCTTCAAAACAATTTTGGAACTGCTTTTGTGGAATGGCATTAAGAGCTGCCGTCGTATTACTCTTGATGTCATCGATATCATTAAAATGCTAGATCCGGTGAATAGGGAGGGTGTCCCAGCACAGTTATTTGTTTACTAGCTAAAAGCTCCCTCACGAACAGTGCTCTAATTCAAGCTCCAATAATCTCGCGACGGCACACCAAAACACACTCAGGCAATAATAGACGTCACTCAAAAAGAGGCTGCCATAGATCAACAACAACACAGATGTGAAACGCTGATATGCCAACGTCATCAAACCATACTGAGGTTTCTGTCACTGCTGCCATGACAAGAAGACGGTGGGGAGTTCGCGAACTTTACTGTCAGACCTCGTATTCAATGTCTTGCGTTATCTGAAGATACGTAATGTAAAACAGTGAACGAATACTTAAATGGGAAGTTCTGTTATACAACGCACTTTTTTTAAACTTTAAACGAGCTAGAAAATCGAAACGTAGGCTCAGTCAGTAATCAGAGTCATGTAATAAGCGAGTTATCCTGAATAAGGAATGAAGTTAGCCTTATTGACAGGAAATTAATACAAATATCAAATTTACGTAAAAAAGAGTGTGAAATGTGCGTCCCTTCCGCAGGGTAAGATTCCGTTTCCCGAGGAGAGCGCTGTGAAATGGAAACGAAGTAGTGCGCTCCACATTGCTCGAGAGCGACTCGGTTCGCTCGGGCCACACCTTCCAATCAAGGACATGGACACTGTATCAAGATATCTCAAAGTAACAGTTTCAGTTCACTGGCTTTCGTTGGACGTAATGCATTGAATTATTATTCCTTTATGGGCAGGGATGGTGGACGCCTACTAAGCACGCATTTCACCATAGACTTCGTTCGTTTCCCAGAATAACCACTTTCAGGTCAATAATTACAATGACGCAGATGCAACGTGTTTTCATGTTAGTCTAAATCGAATTATGGAGGATTTAGATGGGGTTAGGCTAATTCAGCTACTTCCAAAATAACCCAGCGATATTTGACATTTAAATGATACTCCTGTCTGACGTTACAAAAAAAGGTCATCATGAATA
Source organism: Cryptotermes secundus (assembly GCF_002891405.2). Taxonomy (NCBI): domain Eukaryota; kingdom Metazoa; phylum Arthropoda; class Insecta; order Blattodea; family Kalotermitidae; genus Cryptotermes; species Cryptotermes secundus. The sequence goes on along the minus strand of NW_019723323.1, from coordinate 176,983 downwards.
TATTTAAACTCTGTGGCCTGTAGTCCGCAAGCGAACTATACCGACCAAGCGACCACCGCTTGTCGGCGGAGTTAGTGCCAAATTTTACGGACAGAGGGTATCGCGTGGTCACTGCAACGGATTCCCACGGCCGTTAATCTTGGTTTTCTAGAACGAAGCCGCTACTTTTCCATTCAAGTAGTTACTTAATTATTCTCAAGAGGCTGAGTGGACCCCGTTCCAGACCCACTACTTGTCAGAAAATCTCGTAGCGCCAGGAATCGAACACGGGACCTCTAGATCTGTAGCCGGGAACGCTGACCCCTAGACCACACAGGCAGCCCGTGACAATATTTACGTTAGCCAATTTACGTCACCTGTAAGACTGACACTGTTCTGTCTAGTACACAAACCTACTTGTCCAGCTGCTTACGAATATATTCCTACATTTATTACAATTATCTGCCGTTGTATGCGTTAAGGAAGCCATTAGAAAACAGAAATTAGATTCTGACAAACTTCAAATCCATGTCATGTCTACCATTTCACAAAGAACTGGTTAAAGTTTACCACCAAAACTAAACCCAACATCAGAATGAAATCCCATGGTTTTACTTCCTGCAGAAAGAAATTAAAGCATGAACAGGGACCTACAAATGTAGACCGCTGTTCCGTTAACAACTCTGGTATCTTACAAAGGTTTTAGCAAATCAGAAGGTTCTATAATTGCACTGTCACGTATAAGGGGTTGCGTGACGAATAATAATGGGTTCCAAATTTGATGATTTGGTTTATTGGCACATCTTTACAATTGCGTTTAATTATAACAGCTCATACATTGAACTGCTTAATTCCCTTAAGGATGAATTACGACTTCTGTCTGACGAATGAGCTGAAGAATCTTGACTGAACTGAATCAGCCTACGACTCGCAAGTGGAGGTATTCCACCCCGCCTCCACACGGGAACTCAACGGAGTGAGTGTGAGTCTGTTACGACTGACGGTCAGTCGGCCAGTCTGCCAGCACCCATCTGCGGCTTATGACCAGATTTTTATTACTGTCAGATATTTGGGGGTTTATTCATGTGAAGCGCTCTCTCTGACGAGAGGGTGGGTCTGTCGTTTATAATTTCTGCTGGTCCTCGCAAGCGCAGTCATTCTCGGGTTCGAGTCCCGTGGGACTCTTGACCATATTTTACTGTCTCAGATTCGAAACTTCCTTTTCGTCTCCTTCTACGATTTGCAGGGTCATGGTGGAGGTATTCGACCCCGCCTCCAGACGGGGCTCTCGTGAATTGAATGCACGAACGAACTGCGAGAGAACTGAACAGAGACCATCGCCTCTAAGAGTTCCCTTGCCACTCTTCATGAATGCGTTGCCATGGAAACCGTGTGTTAATTCCGAAGTAACGGTCTGTTTCTAAGTGTTTACAATTCTCAGTTTACCGTGTTCCGTAACCAGTTGGTTTCCAAGAATCAGTCTCTCCGTGGCAACGTTATTTGCCTATTCGTTTCCTAGAAACGGTCCACATGTCATAATATCTATAATAGAAAGATTCCTAAAGAATGTGTCTTCCTAGACATCTTCTTCTCCCTTCCTGTTGACGCGACCTTCAATACTACTGTGAACGTAAATTTCTGATAATGTATTTGTATTACTTAATTTATTAAAAAAATATGATCCGCGCCATTTTCAAGGACGAGTGTAGACCAACTGAGGACTCAGCCTCCAACGCCTTTCATAACAGATTGATAGTTTGTTAATATACACATACGTGTATTACTTGTAGCCTACTCAACTTACATAACGTAAACGTTAACATAACTTAATAATAACTCGTAATATTTCAGGTTTTCACGGCGGTGACTACGAAGAAAGCCGCTTTCTGGGATGTGGCGCCGTGTAGATATTGTGTTAAAAGACGTTTCGGAGGAACGTATTGCCTCCATCTTCAGGGTAGGAAAAATAAAATCCGCGAGCGAGAAACCAGCGTGAGCAGGTGTGACAGACTGTCGAGGAACCGCCGCCTGTCAGCATCTACTCACGTTGGTTCCTCGCTCGCGGATTTTCTTTTCTCTTCTACCCTGAAGATGGAGGAGATACGTTCCTCCGAAACGTCTTTTAACACAATATCTACATGGCGTCACATCCAAGAAGACGGCTTTCTTCATCATCATAACTTCTCCTAGAATTGGATATTCATTGACGCCAGACACGGTAATTTACGGGCCGGTGGACAGATACTCTCGTGTGAAAAGGAGTGAGGCTTTACTACTATTTCACCATTCTTGATTAAATAATGTGGATATACATTGAGGATCAGTGTGACCATCAGGCTATAAAATGTGAATTCAATTCTCGCTATTCACACGCACCACTGTTTTTCGATTCGCCTTTCAACGTGCATACAGCTTCCAAAAACTTTCTACGCAGTTCTACCAATGAAGGCCACAATTCCGTTATAACGATACAGAATGAATGCAACATAGCAATTTCGATTTCACCAACTACGGCTCTGTACTGCAACTACGGCTTCATGCACGTTCCAAGAATTACGAATCAAATATGAATTCTTTTCGGTTAAAGGTTCTCTGATTTCTGAAGAAGCATAATAAATCAGTGAATGAAAACAGAGGTACACGGAAGAATGATCTTTCGGAAGCAACTGGTGACAGTCACTGAAAATAACACAAGAAACATCTATAAGAGAAAGCAAATGAAACGGCGAAATGAAGATCTGCAAATGAAATCATTACTGAAATAAAGCAAATTCAGCGAAAATACACCGAAGTGCGTTTTTTGCCCTATAACTGCATGTAACTTCAATTTAAACGCTAGAATCCGAAATGAAATGACTCCTTTACATGTATTAAGGGAATAAGGCGGAGGCACGTAGCAAACTATTGTAACTATTTTCCATACAAAATAAATAAAAACTTCCGTGGCTTTAGGCCGCAAGCGAATTATACCGACCGAGTGACCGCAGTTTGTCGGCGAAGTTAGTGCCAACTTAGTGTAAATTTATATTCTATACTTCGGTGTCCGGCGTTAAGACACCGTGTAGGTGGTTCAAACAGTTGCGGAGGAACCTACTGCCTACACCTGCACGCTGAAGTGACTCTATGTTATGCTTGAGCAGCAAATTTTGTCGCATCCATTAGTATAAAAAGAGCTTCACGAATCGGACTGCGAAAGGAGTGGCAAGGAAACGATAAAATGCCTACACGTCTACCAGCCCGTATACGTATGTGGAGCGCACAGTGTGATCTGCACTCTAGTCACGTCAGGAATACGTAAGCCTACACACCCTACTCTTCTGAAGTTCAACTGCCACCAACTTAAGGCAAGGGACTTAGGGGGAACAAGTTCATGTGACTTAGGCTCCAGACATTCTCAGTTTGGTTATTAACTCTTTATGGCGAAGATATAACGTCGTGTAGTCCGCAGAGAGTCAATCGTCATCTTGAGGGAACATGACGCCTCCAACTTCACTGGCTTGAAGAGTAACCAAGCAAGAAACCAGCATGAAGTAGGTCTCAAGCAAATCTGTCTGCTTCATGCTGGCTTACTCTTAAACACTGAACATGGAGGCGACATGTTTCCCAGAAAGCCGACTGATTTCAAGGGACTACATAGGGAATAAAACTCTTCGTAAACACCGTTGTGAGAGCTTCACATCCTAAATTATTATGTTGCTTAACACCACAGCATATATTCTCTTCAGCAAATGAAAGTAAGGTAAAGATATAGTTATCCCTGTAAGGCCCCGCCTACATGAGCGCATGAAGTACGTCCGTTGCAACGAACGTATTTTATGACGGACGTTACTTAGGACACCACACAGTTGCAGAATGCGGTGCGTAGCTTTGTGTCTGCAATGGAGCCAGAAGAAAGCGTAGCATTTGCCTCTCCTGTTTATTTCTACAACGGACGCATTTTGTGCGCTTGTGTGGCCCCAGCCTAACAGACCGCCGAGGCTCCAACATTTTCCAGGCAATCGACTCAGAGATGGCGGTGAGGCTGTCAGCCTTATGCGCGGCCCCCAGGAAGATTCATGCTACTCATTTCTGTTAGAGACTGAGTCGACACCAGGGCCATAGTGCGGCTGGAAAAATTACGTAAATTTAAAAATCCAATAACCTCGTCGGGAATCGAACCTGCGACCTTCGGCCTTGTAGCATAGTGCCACAACCAACTACGCTACCGCGTGCCCCCGAGGAAATGAGGGAACTCGCGAAAATCCTGTCGGAATGACATGTTCTTCCACAGTAATTCGAAACCGGTAATTATCAAATATAAGTGAGCTCCGCAATTCTTGAATCGAGAAGGTATGCATGTGGACTGACAGCAAGTAAAAGAAATGCAAACCGTCTGCTGTTATTAGCGTCCTTACTATGTCTCACCAACCTTCTGACTTGAACGGTGGCATGAACACTTCAACCAAAATACAGACGTACATAAATAGACTGTAATTACTCAAATATCAGTGTTTGTTTTAAATCCACTCATCGTTCCAGCTGTAACAACAGATCGGAGTGTACTAATTCCCGTTTATGGACATAATGAAACATCCCCCCCCACCTGGCACTACAGCCCCAGTGGGCCTAGGCATACCTCCATGAACTTCTCCGTTCACTTCGGTTTTTCTAGATCTTAGACATTCAGTAGGACTCCTTGGGCGGGTGATCAGCTCGTCGCAAGGCCTCTACCTGTACACAAACACAGAAAAACGCACACACACAAACTAAACATCCATGCCCTGAGAAGGGATTCGAACCCACGATCCCGGCTTCCGAGCGAGCGAAGACAGTGCATGCCTTAGACCGCTCGGCTACCGTGACCGGCAATGAAACATCTACACATCCATTATTTGCATAAACGAACAGGTCACGGCATAATCAGCGTTTATTAAAATTCGTATTTTTCATAAGGACATGTTTTTCCCTTTGGCGCTACAGCCCCAATATGGGCCTTGGCCCACCTCCATGAAACTCTCCGTTTCACTTCGGTTTACTAGATCTTAGACATTCAGTAGGACTCCTTGAGCAAACACAGAAAAACTCACACACACACGCGCACGCACAAAAACGCCAACAGATGTTCGGATAATAAAGGAATGCCCAGCATTTTACGGACCACAAAGTTCATTACAGTGTTCATAAGAGCTCGGTCCTCGCCTCATATCCTAGGCCCTCACCTTCCTATTGTATTTTTTAAAAGATCCAATTTAATATTACCTTTCCATCGATGCCAACGTCCTCAAAATAGCCTCGTCCTTTTAGATTTTCTTATCCAAACTTTGCAAGCAATTTATCTTCTTTCCTATGCGTGCTACATGTCCCCTTATAACATATCACTCGGCTTGATTTGATCGCTCTAATCATATCTGGCGAGCTGTGCAGATTAGGAAGCTTCTAACCTGCATTTTTCTCCAGACTCCTGACTTCCTCTATCCTAAGTCCAAACATTCTTCTGATCACCTTCAGTCAGTCTTCTTTCAATGTGATACCAATTTTCACTACGATACCAAATGCATAATCATACTGACACGTGTCCGGGGTTCCGTGACTAACAATAACGGGTTGTAGATTGGATTTATTGACACCTTCCTGTACAATCACTCTTAATTACAATAAATTACAATAACTCACAATCAAACTATTGCCGAAGACTCTCTCCATTCTCAATTTTCTGTTCAAATTCTCTTACAACTTCTGAATTGACTGAGAGTTCTCATGTGTCCTCCCTTTATAACTTCGGGAATAACCGAACAGAGATCACCTCCTCCAACAGTTCCCCTATCATTATGTCTTTTTCCTTTGCTGCGGGAATGTGTGTTAATTTCCAAAAGTCTATTCGTTGCTGCGGAAACGTGTCCGGTGAGCCGTTGTCTAGCAACTGATGTTTCTGCTGTGTTTTTCTACCTGCACACTTTCGGCGTTCAGGCGTCATGTCACAAAATATTATGTCATTTTCTTTAAACCTCTAAATCAAAGTGAAACAAATGTGAAATGTATAATAAGCCTATAGTGTTTACACCAATAAAATAATTATACAGATGTTATAACGTTAGCATAATTGTATTATTACGCTTCAGTGTAAACATGCAAAATGATAATATAATGATGAACAATATACAAACCATTACCGTAATGCACATGTATTCAGCGAAACTTTAATTGCATCAAATTCATCGGCGTAAGGCCACCACATAGGCAGTCTACAGTACAGTACAGCAATCTTACTTGAAGGTCATATGTTTGTTTCCTCTCTGTCCCAGATTGCCTGATAACTTCAACCTCATAATTACCAAGTGCTGTATCCAGTTTCAGATCTAAGGAAACAACTAACTACGATCACGTCTAGGCCACGTTCGAATGAAGAGTTAATTACAATGGCAACCACTTTCGCAACTTTGCAGGTCAAGACCGTCGAAATACGTATATTCTGCACACGGAAGATGAGGCCAAATATTCATATGTGCTTGCTTATATGCCACGTTCTTAAGTGTTTCATGTGTCATCACCAAGGCTGCAGAACTCGAGACAAATATAGATACATGGGGTTCCAACTAACCAGGCCACGTGGGTACCACTATCGCCTGCATTAACATTGTGACGCGACGCCTGAAAGCCGGAATAGTGGGGTCAGACGGCAGATACCGAAGAGGTATCTGCCGTCACAAGGCAGAAGTGAAGTCTTTATTTTATGCGATGTAATTACAGCAACCTTTAGAACGTTATCATTGTTCGTAGTTACGGAGTGTTATAGTTACAGTAAGATTGAAAGTGTTATAATGAATTGTAGTTCAGCCTGGTGAAGATACAATAAATCGATTCACCGCGCCGAACCCACGTCTGAAGTCACTAATACACGTGATACAAAGTTGCCCTTTTGTTTGACTGCCCACCAAGCCATGAAGATGTATGGAGATGTTGACGTATAGCTCCACACACTCTAAACCTCGGCATTATATGGAGATGAGTGATATAGCTTTACTTCCCGGTCGTTTTATCATGAGACAGCAGCTCACCCCCCCACCTCCCGCAACGTTCAATGGATGGAAGACTGAGCGGGCCCCTGAGACAGTACGAGCGCGGAGGAGAAGAGATAAATTCATTTCCTTTTTCGGGAACCAAACTTTGTACTCCAGTCCACAGCCAGTAACTCGACCGACTGGCCTAGCCCGTCTCTTAGGTACCGCGTCTAGATTGTAGTAATCACTTCCCAGCAACCAGTTTCTTACTGACAAGCTTTATACAGAGCGGCAAAGCAGCCACCCAGTTATGCATTTTAAGAAATAAATAACAATTGTGGTCGGAAATCCTAAAAGGAATATAGCACTTGTCAGAACAAAGCGTAGATGGAAGGATCATATTAAAGATTGCTTTTTTTTCAGGGAACGCGGTAGCGTAGTTAGTTGAGGCACTATGCTACAAGCCGGAAAGTCTTGGGCTTGAGACCCGATGAGGTGGATTTCTTCAATCGACCTAATCATTCCAGCCGCACTATGACCCTGGGGTGGACTCAGCCTCTAACATAAATGTGTACCAGGACTCTTCCTGGGGGGTAAAGGGGCAACTTCGACGTTTCACAACCCTATGGGCCTTCATGGCCTGTTACAGAGATAGCAGTAGGGAAGTAAGGGCCCCCATACACGCACAGTTTGGCCTCCAGTTCGGCCTGCACAGTTGAAGACTGAAAGGCAAAACTGACGTGTGTGGTGCGGCCGGCCGGCCAATCGTTTGGACTGTTGGATTGTAGGAAACCCGTCAGTCCGTCAGTTCTACCTGCAGGACCGTAGCACGTGACGTGTGTGACTCAACATTATAGGCTGGAAGACCGTGATTGTGGCATGAAGCCTGCTGCTTTATCTGGCCGTGTATGGGGAGGAAAGGGAGGGGGTAAACTGTGAAAGTTTTGCCTGTAAGGTCGATCGGAAGGCCAAACTGTGTGTGTATGGGGGCCGCTAAGGCGTAAGGTGTGGAATGCATTTATCTAGCTCAGGCGGCGGGCTCCTGAGAACCTCCCGGTTTAATTTCTCGAGCAGTTGAGCGGCAGTCAGATTCTCAATTAAAACTCTGGTTCATGGAGAATAAGATGTTAAAAAGTTCACAAAGTTACTTTTTATTGCTAGTGGGGTGGGACAAAGTCCCTTGTACTGCGGTCACTTCTGGCTTATCGTACCAGCCCCAGATGATAGGTGAGAGTGATTGTAGAGCAATTGGTGGAATGAAGATTGGCAGGGGAAGCCGAAGCACTCGGAGAAAACCTGCCCCAGTGCCACTTTGTCCACCAGAAAGGCCACTTGATCAAACCCAGGATCGAACGCGGGCCGCCGCGGTGGGAAGCCAGCGACTAACCGCTTGAGCTATGGCGCGGCCATACAGACAGTTAACTTCTCTGTAATTTATTCTTAAAGAATATTTTTTTTTGTCGGAAACTTTCTTTTCCACGACAGGCGATCGGGATATAAAGACCGTGACGGCGTTACTGTTTGCTCACCAGGGAGCAGGAAACCAAGACACACATGTTTCACTACACAAATTTCACATGCCAAGTCACAGTGATTAATCAGTCACTGACGTGGAACTGAAACAACTGGGCCACCGTTAGGCCTGCTTTTTATGTTCATAAAAACTGCCCTATTAAAAATCTAATAGTTTTCACAGACCAGTCCTCTGCACTGAATGACTAGTGTCATTTCCACCTCACAAAAGTCATACGTCCGCCATGTTGGCATTACCGTTTAGAGGGAGTTAAATAGGTTAGATGGTAGACAACTCCCTACGGCATGGAATCCAAACCGTGTTTCGACGTTCATAATTCACAGTCAGGAGACAGACAAGTAGCTTACTGCTATGGGCCAGAAGGCTCTCTAAAACTGCGCGTTCCAATAAATTGAAATGCAAAACGACGAAAACAGCTTTGAAGTTCGCGCTCCTAATTTAGAGACGCAAAGTGAAATTGAGGGCAGATCTGAACACTGCCTTCAATCATTCTGACACGTGAAGATGAGAACAAACAGTAAACACTTCAGCAGAGTCGTTATAAACATACCCGCTCCATAACCAGTAAAAAGGGTAAAGTTGCCCCTGTGCATAACTAATTAAGCAGTAGCCTACGCCATGAAGGCGTATGGGGGAGTGGAAGTATAGATCCATGTTTTCTTGATCTCGGCACTAGGTAGAGGTGAGTGGGCAGGTTCATGTCCTTGCCGCTTTACCCCTGGTAACCACTGTACGTACGCCCCTTCAGCGGGATGTGAAGTGTCTGTATAACCAGGTGCTACTCCCTCCCTTTAAAATATTGGGGTGGGGTAACACTGATTCCACTAGGTACGTCGGCCACTATTTGGCGTATTGTTCCACCCTCGGATGATGATGAGCGTGGAGCAGTCGGTGGAATGAGAATTAGCAGGGGAAACCGAAGTACTCGGAGAAAACCTGCCTCGGTGCCACTTTATCGACTACAAATTCCACATGACCTGCCCTGGTAACGAACCCGGCTACTAACCGACTGAGGTATGGCACGACCAAGGTGCTACCCTTGGTATTTGCTTAATTACGAAGAGTTTGAATGAAATTAGGCATCATTAGTTTTGTCTCAAACGTAACTTGTAGCTAATGTTTCTTGCTTGTGTGTGTGCGGTAGGAACAGGTTAGTAGGAATATCTTCATATACCATTTTCACAAAGCCTTGTATGTCAAAGGAATTTATTTTAATTAGTTTTGGAATGAACATATTGGTCATAAATTCTCCTCGCTTTGTTTTGTTATGGTGGCTGATTATTCTCCATTGAGATGGGAGCACAGTGGGGGAAATCAGTGGCGATGTTCATGTCACGTAAAACGCCTGCACATCGAACCCGATGGATTAAAAGTTAATTATTCATCTGCCTTTTTGAGTAGTTTTAATTTCTTTGTAAATCATGAACTGTATCATTGCATTTTTTTTCACCGAAGTCTTTCAAATTCCCGCTGATAAAGTTTCCGGGTTGGCGAATGTAAGTAATCTTAAAAAAAAAAATCACCACTGTGGTGAACGCATCGCTTGCGAAAATTTTATGGAAAACGACCGCATTAGGTATACCAGCAGCTAGGCCTAAGCGAAAGGGTAGTATTAAACACGCATCATACTGATTACGAGTATAAAACATTCGTTGAAATAAAAATACCGAAGTGGTATAGATATTATGTTTTTGGACATTATCCATCCTCTTGACTTTATCTAAAAACCGTCCTGTTTGTTTCTCAAAGCACAACGTTTCGGATACTGGATTCTGTCTCCGTCTTCAGGTAAAACCTACCCAGTTGGGCCCAATCTACGTGTAGAGCTAGTCCCTATCTCCGGACATAAAAGTGGGATATATACCAAGTCCATACTGGTTACGTAAATAAGATATAAAAATTTGTGACGATGGTGCATTAGTAAAAATATTATATTTTTGGACGATATCCATCATATTGTCTTTACCGAAAAAGACAAGATGATGGATAATGACCAAAAATATATTTTTACTAATGTACCACAGTCATAAAATGTTAGATCGAACTGCAAGAAACTGTTTCGTCTTTTACTTCTGACGTGGGAGAAACAAGAAACAAAATAAATAAGCCATTAGGTGTCCATTACGTCGCGTGCTATGATATTTAATTTATTCGCTAAAAAATAGGTCTGAATGTAGCCACGTTTTTAGCCACGAGTTTAGTTCGTGAATTATCACACACCGATTCGTGATTGTGCTATCGATCGATAGATCGATCGTGATCAGTTTCAACACACCGTAGTGCTGGGTTCAAGAAGTACTGCTACAGGTATTCCGGCAGTTTGCTTATAAAACGTTTTCAAGATACGAAGTATTACTGCAGCCTCGGGAAAGAAACGCTCCAAATATATAAATGCTGACAACAGTAGATACGCGTATGAAAACACTTTCCACACCGGTGCGTACCAGACCTTTCTGTCAAAGGAAACGGATCTCTCGTGCTTCGTCTACAACAACATCTTATCGCTTTTATATCTGATTCGTGATTCGTTCGTTTCTTTTACTCTTGAGGAGCGCACGCGCTAATCTGCGTGCTCACAAGACAAGGGCTACATAATTCTTCCGGAAGCAGTATCTGCTTTCGTCATCAGGTATAAAAATGGGTACGATAAGAACACCAACATCGTAGGTCTTCAGAGGATAACTGATATGCATCAAACTCGGCACAACAATCAAGTACTTTAAGGAAGGCGTTGCAGAAACCCGTGATGCCTGTAAGCTGACAGCTGACAAAATGACACTCCGAGATTTGTTACATTGACAAGAGAACCAATTTTGATAAAACATTCGCAAAGTCTCATATTAAGAGTAATAAAACCAATTGCTGTTCCCTAGGTATTCAAAGCGGTTCCTCCGAAATGTTTCGGTAAAAAAGCCGAACAACTCACACCGAACTGCACAGCATCATATCCCAGAAAACAACTGTCTTGAAGACTGAATTTCTGGCAAACCACTGCAGGTACACATCAATATTTCCTTTAAAGCCCATGTTCCAAAAATTCGATCTTCAGATTATAATCGAAAGTGAGGAGTCAACTGAACACACTGGCTATTAACAAAATATCCAGCGAAAACAGATACACGAACCCTTTCTTAATAACTCTTTTACAAAGCCCGTCTTTGCTATATGTTCGATAAAGCTTACATTAAGTGTAACACTTTGCAATATTTTGGATTCAGAATCATAAAATTCCACGATTCAAAGGAAATTAAACATTAAAGAGACTAACACTGTCCGCTGAACATCTCATACCTCAACAGAGTTAAAGTCTAAACGGCAAGTCACGTTTCACTATTTAACACATTGCAGATAGTGTAATTCCAATTTGCAATGAATACAGTTTCTGAGCAGACTGTACCTTCCATTATTAATGATGAAAATTATATCTTTTGCAACGATCTGATATGCCAAATTTACTGCGATATTTCCTTTTAATAATAATGCGGTTGACTATTCAGTCGTATATGGTTACCCAGCGATTGCGCTGTTGTAAAGCCCAGTATTAAGCGGTATCTTCATAAAGAAGACGTAATTATCGGACGTCAGAAAGCGTGCAGCGATAGTACGGGTTAAAGTGTTCGCCAAGAGCTACACACCACAGCCTAGCGCAGACATTTTGTAGATCGATGAGATGGGTACATCTGAGTGCTTCTTGAATTAGAGAAGAACAGAAGTCAAAGTTTGAAACTTTTTTTTTTTTGGAGTTTAATACTTTCAGTTCAATTACATTAAGACAACAGTGAAGGTAGTGGGAATAATTAATTCTGAAATAATTTTATTAAACTGGTCCCTAAAGCTCAATTTTTATACGAATATCTTCTTGTAACATTCGACAGGGCAATTTTGTGGCGAAATCAGGGCCTGTATAAAAAAGTTTCGAACCTTTTGAATAAAATGTATTGTCACGTGTCAGGGGTTCCGTGAATAACAATAACGAGCTTTGGTCTGGATGATGGGATTTACTGGCACTTATATCAAAATCAATTACAACTGTTCACAATCAATGACTGCTTAAGACTCGCTGTATTCCTTGCTGCACTACGAGTGTCTTCTCTTCCGCTGTGACTGACTTGGTTCTGATTTACGAATTGGTCACTTCTTTACCTTCCATTATCCACTCGTTAACACCCCACACCTGAACACTCAACTTCTGAATTCTCTTACGATTGAATGATTGAACTAACTCACTCACTCACGAATGAACTTAACTGAACTCTCGAATCAAAGTCAAAATCAAACTTACTTTACGATTGGCGGTTTAACGCCAATCATTTCGTCTCGGCGTCAGGCCACTTAAGGCCCACAATCAGAGGTATTTTTATGTGTCTCGCTTTTATAACTAGGGACGAATCGAATAGAGATCACCCCCAACAGTTCGTCTACCAATGCGTGCGCACTCGTCACATATATGTCTTTTAGCGAGCCGTTGTCTAGCAATGGAAGTCTCTGATTTCTACAAGAGTACTCGTTGCCGCGTATACGCGCTTTAGCGATCCGTTGTCTGGCAATGGACTATTCCGGCTTTCAGGCGTCAAGTCACAGTATTTATTTTCTCAATCACTTATCAGGTAGTGTTCTAATATGACAGCGCCGAGATAGGGTTTTCTATGAGACATTTCCACTGCTTCCTCGCCGATAAGATCCTTCATTGAGGGAGCTAAAATTTGTACTTGGTGGCCAAAATGTAGTCAGACGTTCGCTAAACGGTTCTTATCTGAGGACGGTAGCACTCTACATTGTGATTATCTAGCTCTTGGGACTGGACTGAACATGCAATTATAAAGAAGGAAACTCTGAGTACGACGATTCAGGAATTTCTCAAAAACACCGTGAGTTGTGCGCGGTTTTCTCCACAGAACCCTAGGCAGAGGGGGTAGGTTCTGCAAGCTTATTTCTTGTACTGGATAGACACACAGAAAGACACCATTTACTACACGAGATATAACAACTTAAAATAAGAGCACGTTATGTGAAAGAACATTATTTCTATATAATACCAATCACAGAAAACAGAACAGAAAGGAAATATCAAATTGGAACAAAAACTGGCCAAATAGTAGAAGACTCAGAAGCGATTGACAGGCACAGCCGGGCATATTGTCTATGTGTCCGTTAGCACAAATTTCCGCAACCTGATAGCCGCCTCTGTGGTCTAGAGGTCAGAGTTTCAGAGGTCTGGGTTCGATTCCAGTCGCTACCAGATTTTCTGAAAAGTAGAGTGTCTGGAACGGGGTCCATTCAGCCTCGTGAGGATAACTGAGGAGCTACTTCAAGGAAACAGCGGCTCCAGTCTAGAAAACCGAAATTAACGGCCTGGGGTATTCGTTGCGCTCACCACGCGACATCCTCTATCCGCTAAAGTTGGCCCTAACTTCGCCGACAAGCGGCGGTTGCTCAGTTGGTACAGTTCGCTTCCGGACTAAAGCCACGGATTGTGTTTGTTTTGTTGATAGCTGCTAGCCGAAATGTCTGACACAGATCTCATAGCATTTCAGTTCCTCCTCTCGCTCGGGGCAACTAACTCCGCATTGAGGTATGGCACACGAACGTTGCACCACCCAGCCTTTCGTAAACAGGTTTATGAAGTGTATTCTTCATAATCTTCATATAATTGCTAATGACCGTTTATGTACTTACAACAAAAAGGGGGGAAATAAGCCAAAGTACTTTTAAAATACACTTTAATACCAGTTTTCTGCAGCTGAGAGATATGTGCGGTTGCACCACCAGCAATCATTGTAAATTGAGATCTCGCCCACACGTATTGTCTGCTTAAGGCTGTAATATAAAGCAAAACCTGACCTGGCGACTAGGTTGAATGAAAGCGAATCCTCTCTCACTCCTGCAACATGAAGTTACATCACTTCCAGGCGCATACAATATCACAAGAATGAGATGGGCATGTTCCTTTCACTGCAGCGCTGGTGCTGCATCGCAGGAAAACTACAAACTCAAGACACGGTAATCAGAAGTGTACGGTTTCAATGAATGATGACACGTTGGTCAAGCACAACAGTACAATTTCTCCGTTGTATCGTTAATATCCTCTTGTTTCACTACAAACGAAGAATGAGATCCCGCATCATTTAGGGACCTTCAGTTAATGAAATCATTAAAATCATTCCCAAGATATTTTCAAACAACATATACTAAAATTTAAAATATTTACATTTAAAAACCAAAATTAAGCTTAATTATATTGTAGCATATATATGACTGGCAAGTAGTCACGATATGTAATATTTAATTTCTGTAATACATATGAGCTGTTGGTCTATGCTGACGATGTGAATCTACTGGCTGATAATATAGATACCATAAAGAGAAACATAAACAAAAAAAAAAAACTCCGTGGTTTTGGTCCGCAAGCGAACTATACCTACCGAGCGACCACCGCTTGTCGGCGAAGTTAGTGCCAACTTTAGCGGAAAGAGGCTGTCGTGTGGTTAGTGTAACGAAACTCCACGGCCGTTAATTTCAGTTTTCAAGACCGGAGCCGCTTTTTGCTTGAAATAGCTCCTCAATTATCCTCACGAGGCTGAGTGGACCCCGCTCCAGACCCACTACTTCTCAGAAAATCTGGTAGAGACGGGAATCGAACCAGGACCTCTGGATTCGTAGCCAGGAACTCTGACCACTAGACCACAGAGGCTGTCATAAAGAGAAACACACAAACTTTAATTGACGCTAGTAAGGAGGTTGGTCTAGCAGTAAACACAGAGAAAACTAAGTACATGTTGCTGTCTCGTTACCAGGGCAAAATCGTGTCATAAAGATAGTTAACAGATGCTTTGAAATTGTGGCAGTGTTCAGATATCTAGGAACGACTATAACAAATCAAAACCTGATTCAGGAGAAAATTAAGAGACTGAATTCGGGTAATGCTTGCTACCATTCAGTCCAGAACCTCTTTGTCTTCTCGTCTGCTGTCTAAAACATAAATATTAGAATATATAAAACTATACTTTTGCCTGTGGTTCTGTATGGGTGCAAACCATGAGCTCTGACATTAAGGTAGGAACACAGACTGAGGGTGTTTGAGAACTGGGTGTTGAGGAGAATATTTGGACCGAAGAGGGATGAAGTGACAGGAGGTTGGAGAAAACTGCATAACGAGGAGCTTCCTAACTTGTACTTTTCTCCAAGTATAATTAGAATGATCAAGTCAAGGAGGATAAGATTGGCAGGGCACGTAGCACGAATGGGGAGAAGAGGAATGCGTATAGGACACTGGTGGGAGAGCCAGAAGGAGACCACTAGGAAGACCAAGACGCAGGTGCATGGACAATATTAAAACGGATCTTAGAGAGATATGATGGGATGGTATGGACTGAACTGATGTGGCTCAGGATAGAGACCAGTGGAGGGCTCTTGTGAACACGGTAATGAACCTTCGGATTCCATAAAATGCTTGAAGTTCTTAAGTAGCTGCACAATTGATGCCTTCTCAAGAAGGGCTCACCTCCAGGAGTGAGCGAATAGGATCAGGTCGACAGACAGTGTTTATTTCGACACCTCCGTCAACAATTCTTTGTGATTTGATGAGCGTGATCTCTTTCGAGTGCTACAGTTGTTTTTCCTTCGCTAACTTGAAGCGATATGACATTATACTGATTTCTGACAGGACATGCATTCTCTTTTCTGTTGTAACGCGAGTGAAGGCCTCTGTCGTGTAGTGGTCAGAGTTCCTGAATACAAATCCAGAGGTCCGGGTTCTATTCCCGGCACTACCAAATTTTCTGAGAAGTAGTGGGTCTGGAACGGGGTCCACTCAGGCTCGTGAAGATAATTGAGGAGCTGTTTAAAGGAAATAGCGGCTCCTGTTTAGAAAACCGAAATTAACGGCCGTGGGGATCAGTTGCGCTGACCACGTGACACCCTCTATCCGCAAAAAGGTGCCACTAACTTCGCCGACAAGCGGCGGTCGCTTGTATAGTACAGTATAGTTCGCTTGCGGACTAAACCCACGGAGTTTGTTTTGTTTTGTTTGATGTAACGTGAGTTTAAAGTTAACGTGAGCAGGTGGCTGCAGACTGAGCCATCTCAATATATTACACATTTCAATGCAGATGGACTCAAAAGTATTTCTTCTTTTGTATTAAATGGGATGCCGTTTGTCTCCGTTCTGCGAAATGAAAACAGATTTTTTAAAAAATACCAGAAATGTCATCAGGCAAATAAGCGTGCCTGTAGCTGTCGGCCGAAGGCTGGTTAGGTCTTCGGCATATAGCTGTTTAATTCGCGATCTGTGCATCTCTATGCTTGTCGCTTGAAAGAGAGACAAGTGGCGACTTTATTGACTTTGCCGCGAATTACTTGCAACTGACGCGGTGCGAACATTGTATTATTTTTGCATATATATAAAGAGAACATACTTTTTGGGGACGTGAGCAAGTAATGTTAACTTTCAAGGTCATTATCAGGAATAGCTCAGCCAATAGCTTCTGTCTTTCTTACGCTACAAATCCTCTTCAGTGTAAGCGTTTCCAGAACTCGTGCATCTAGTGTATCTGCATAAACACAAAGGCTTCCTGGCGGAAGAAAATATCTGCTTCTATAGGCAGATGTCACTAGTCGTCTACCTTGCAGCAAAAATTCAATACACATAGCGGTTTCGCAGTGTTGCTTCCTATTTGCGCTATTTACAAATAAAAATTTAGGGGCTGCCGTCATACAAAGAAATGTTGTGATGTTCTGTTCACGACTTTCGTTCACAAGCTTTTAGTGTTTGTGTGACAGAAACCTCTCCATTTCTATTATGCATGCCGGTACCGAAAGGATGGTTCTAACTCTTCAAACGGATTAAAGTCAATTTTAGCCCATCCAACCTCGTTTATTCATACAGCGCTCCATTGGTTACGGTACTATTATCTCGAAAGGGCAAACATCTCCGCTACATATCTCCCTCTTACGCCTAGTTATTGCCAAGCTCCCTCCTGATTCAAAGAATAAACAACGATCCTCACACAGAACACTGGTTACCACGACATCAATTTGGCTTTCGAGAACAACATTCAACTGTAACGCAAACACAGAGTAGCCTATACCATAAACCAAGCACTCGATCGTAAAGAATACTGTACCTCCGTATTCCTAGATATAAAGCAGGCCTTCGATAAAGTCTGGCACAGAGGACTATTATATAAAATTAAACATTAATTAAACAAACTAACACTTATTTCAAATTGATGAAGTCCTACATCAACAACAGGGAATCCAGAGTAAGAATCAATCAAGCAATATCTATTAACCTTACTATAAAATCTGGGGTACTGCAAGGCAGTGTAGTAGGACCAGTATTATACCTTCTCTATACGGCGGACCTACCAACCAATGAAAACACCACCACAGGAACCTTCGCAGATGATACAGTCATCCTAGCAACCCATGCAGACCCAACAAAGGCCACCAGTATCCTACAAAATCACTTAAACCAAATACAAGCATGGCTACACAAATGGAAAATTAAAATAAACGAGACTAAAACTATCCAAGTGAACTTCACGCTAAGGCGAGAGCATTGTCCACAAGTAAGACTGAAGGATAACAATATCCCACATTCTCCGAGCGTTAAATAACTCGGAATCCATATGGATAGTAGAGTCACTTGGTAAGACCACGTAATCAAAAAACGCAAACAGACTTAAAAACAAAGGAGCTAAACTGGTTAACTGGAAGAAGATCTAACATATCCATAGAAAACAAAGTCCTGCTTTATAAGACAATAATTAAACCAATCTGGGCTTACGGAATCGAGCTCTTGGGTTGCGCTAGCAAATCAAATATATCAATAATCCAGAGGAGCCAGTCAAAAGTACTTCGAATTATAACAAATGCACCCTGGTATGTAAACAACCAAACCTTACATACAGATCTAAATATACCATACATCAAAGAAAAAAGTATCACACACCACAAGAAACTAGCAAATCACCCAAACGACATGCTACAGCCGCTTGTTGAACCGCAGCACAATCGAAGACTCCGAAGATACTGGCCAGCTGACCTAAAAGGAAACTAAGAGGAACTCCCGACAGGGGAAAGGACTCATCACGTAATTAAAGAGCATCACAGCTCTTACGCCAGCAAACTAGCTTATAGAATTGTAGATTCTGATTGCTTAATAAATAAATAAATAAAATATCTCCATGCTGCAACTTGTTCCTTTAACATAACGACACAAACTAGCCTGATAAACACATTTTCTTAATAAATCACCTATTAAAACGTGGATACCTAAAGAGTAGGAACGTGCTGATGAAACCACTTGGAGCGGAACTCAGTACATAACGCGTATTTCTGACGGAGGTTGGAAGGTTAAGAAGGTTAAATTCGAGAGAAAGCATACAAGATTATAACTACACAAAACAGAGGTCGTTCGGAGTCTTTGCGGGCCCCAAAAGCATTCCTACAAACCCTAAAGCCAAGAGGCCTCCGTAGTCTAGAGGTAACGTTCCAACCTCATGACTCGTGGTACGCGGGTTCAAACCCGGCGGAGGTCGTCGAATTTTTAAGGGCGGAAAAATTCAGGGAACAAGTCCTCCGGGAGGGACTTTAAGCCGTGGGTCCCGTGTCGTAGCTTTACGGCACGTAAAAGAACCTCATATCTCCCAAGGAGATCACTGAGCCAAATTCAAGGACGTTTCCCGCCCAATAAGTAGTCTCTAACACCTCTGATAGATGGGGAAAGCATTATAGATACCGCCAAGCTAGTGGAGGCCGAACTCGCTGGCTCCGTCGGGACTGATGGTACGCACCAATATCGGTAGGGTATAGAGACTGGTAGAATATTATAGAGGGAAGCGCAATGGACCAATACTGGTCTAAGTGCATGGGGAAACCCACCCTCTCCAATAACTTACTATCTAACTAACTAACCCTAAAGACACAAAGTGATGGTTTGAAATTGAAAATGTTAAATTTAAATACATAACTTGAGATTTCGTCGGTTAAGGTAGCCGAGGGGTCTGAGGCATGTACTGTCTTCGCTCCCTCGGAAGCGGGGATCGTGGGTTCGAATCCCACAAAAGTCATGGACGTTTTGTATGTGTATGTGTTGTCCCGTGTTTAGATAGAGTCATTGCGACGAGCTGATCACTCGTTCAAGGAGTCCTACCTTCTGGGGGGGTGGGGTGGAACCTCTACACCGTAAAGGTATAAGAGGAACGGATTAAGTACGCAAGTAAGTAAAAATAAGATTTCGTGATTATTAATGGGTTCGGCATACAGTATGATGTCCAGCAGAACGTCACAGAAGATAAAGAAGGACGCATATCGTTTCACAGTAAAGATGTGAGACATGTGGCTTCTTTCTACCACACAGCTACCACGGTGGTGTCAGCTGTCATAAAGCGAGCCTCATACAGTTCCTTAAACATTAACATCGTACCGCTGTCGTTGCATTTCCCACCGTGTATTATCATGAACCTTCCAGCAGAAACGATTGACGTCAAATTACCGTAAAAAAGCCTGGAAGTGATGTTAAGCCTATTTTTCTTATTGCAACAGTGCAATAATCTTACAGCGAGCGCCTCTGTCAGTTAACTCACATCAACATCGCCCTGGAAGGTTCATATTGTCACAGGTATGAGTGACTCTTGACGGGGTTTTGGATTGGATAATGGATTTATCGACCACTTACAGGTCGTAACTACAAATTACGATAATACTATCGCCAATATCCACACTTTAGAGTTCACTACAGCATACGCTGTCTTTTCCGTCCGCTGTGTTTTCACCAGTAGTTTCCTGGCAACGGATTTTAATACACTAAAAACTATAGCAGTCTCAATTCATTACACACTCCAAATATCAAACACAAAATCTTCTCTTCACAGCAGGACTTTCAACTGAGCACTCCTGCAACTAACCAGTTGCCACAAACCATCTCGGTTATAACATCTCGTCACGGACCACGTAGAAAACACCGTTTCTCTTGCTGTACCATTGTTGCATTCGTGTCTGTTGTGGTTCCCACGTGATCGTTACTCAGCTTGTTCACTTGAGCGCTAGTGGCTGCCGTTGCCTAGAAACGAACGTTGTTTCGGAGCCGTTCGCTAGCAACGGCTGTTTCTCTGACTCCACAGTTTTGCTTTGAGCAAATATGCCACATTATATACCATAACACCATATCACATGGTCTCGACTACATATTCTTAAGTTCCTTATTATGAAATTTTCTCAATATTCTGTTAATTCCTTTCCCTTGCATCCAAATAATCTGCCTAGCACTCTGTTCTCAAACAGCCTCAACCAACGTTCTTTTCGGGTGAGAGATCAAGTATCATATCCATATTATGTCCTGTGTACCTTGAAATCTTTTAAGATTTTATAAGCGCACCGGTCCATTCTAATAACGATTTAAACAGTGATCAAGCCGAGTGAAGACACATCATGCAGGCCTGTCATTATAACGACTATACCAGATCAGCGAAGTTCACCGAAAATCACTCCTAAACCGTATGCGTACTGCATCCGACGTCCACATTCGAGAGTAGGCGTACTCTAAAGCATTGTTTCGATACAAATACTATCGATAATATCTACGGGCACTTTCTATATTTAATACACATACAGTCGCCAAATCTTGCAACCTCTCGAGGCCGTTCAACTACTTGTTCACTCTATGTTCTATTCTGTTCTCATTACATAACGGTATTCTGTTTTAAACACGCTTCGAACGAAGAGAAAAAGTATTTCTAAGACCGTGATTCGGTGTCCATTTCATTTATGGTTTCGAAAACGGCGAAAAAGAATTAATTAAGAATATGAAAACAAAAAGCTGGTACAGCCCGGCCTCGGAAATGAAGATAAAAATCAGAATGCTGGTGTTTACAGACCATGACTAGATTAGTCGAAATGCTTCAGAACGTCTCGAGTACTGTTTGAAACGAAGAAAACAAAACAAAACGAACTGCATCATGAAAAATTTCATATATATGAAATTTCCTTCCGAATCCGGTCACGGTAGCCGAGCGGTCTAAGGCATGTACTGTCTTCGCTCGCTCGGAAGCCGGGACCGTGTGTTCGGTTCGGTTTCCTGTGAGGTACGAACTAAATTCTTATATACAGTAAAACTTGGTTATAGCAACTTCGGTTTCTGCGACACCTTGTCTATTGCGTCAAATATTCAATGGTACGAACTAATTCCTCATAAAGCAACTGTTTTTATACCTTGCTTAGTACGACATGCACAAATGCATCAACCTCGTATGTAACGTCATTTTCATTCCTGAATTTCTCTGATATGGACATTGAACGTAATTTAGAAAGTGTGTATTGGGCAAGTAACAGGAAACAGATGAAGATAACTGATTACTGTACTCGTATCTAGGTACAGTAAGGCACAACAATTGATGTAATCTACTGTAATTTGGTGAGTAGGCCTACCTTTAATATACAGTATTAGT
>NW_019723323.1:137466-154732 GCF_002891405.2 Cryptotermes secundus | reverse complement strand
TTCTTATCCCCTGCCGGTCACGGTACCCGAGCGATCTAAGGCATGTACTGCCTTCGCTCGCTCGGAAGCCGGGATCGTGGGTTTGAATCCCACACAAGGCATGGATGTTTGGTGTGTGTATGCGTTTATTTTATGTTTGTGTTGTCATGTGATTAGGCAGAGGCCTTGGGACGAGCTGATCACCCATCCAAGGAGTCCTACCATCTGTAAAAATGATCAACGAAACTGAAGAAATCAGCCCTATACTCCAAAGTGGGAGCATGAGGGGAAAAATTTCCTTTCGAAATATTATGTGAGTGGACAAATGCAGGGCCAATCACAGTGGCTGCGCCGCCTATAGCATTAACTGTCTTCTCCGGCTCGAACATTGGGATCGTAGGTTCGAATCCCACGCGAGGCATGGATGTCTGTGTTTACGTTCATTCTGTTTGTGTTGTTGCGTGTAGGTAGCGGCCTTGCGACGGGCTGGTCACTCGTCCTAGGTGTCCTACAGTCTCTGTACAGGATTAAGAAATTGCAAAAGCGGTCAAGGTCCACAAGGACTGTACAGTCATAGATCAAATGAAGGAGCACAGTAATGACATTTTCAGGTTCATAGAAGGCGGTGAATTTGTTGACCAGATGAGAAACTGTGAACTTCTCAAGAAAAGTTCTGCTTCCTGGATCAAATTATCCCCAGAGATGGTTCAAGGGGGGAGGGGTTCTCATCTGCCTTACTCTTCCGTTTCTATATCAATCTAATCCTTGGGGCTCCTTACCAGCCTGGACCGCCGCAGTCCAGTAGATCAGCTTGCAGCGCAGTTCCTACTGGCACGGAATGCAGCGATCCGTGTTTGCTGATACTGGCCACAGGTCCAATGCGTGAAAACAGTAAATTCTTGGAAAGAAATGAGATGACCTCTAATCTAAACTGGGTGGAAGCGGACGATTTTGAAGTAGTCTCTAACAAGACAACATCTTAGAACTGCAAAATATTTAAACCCGCCGTTATTTATTATATCCAAAATACAGAGTTCTGTGTCAGAGAGTTTTTCAGTTTTTAAAGTTGTAGCTCGGCACAACAGACCCTGAGTGACTTCGGCGCACATCCGAAAGTTTATATCAGCATGAAAAATGGACGACGTGTCACGTGTATCAGTGACGGGTTTGGATTGGCGAATCGATTTATTGAGTATCCACTAGTCGTAACTACAAATAATTATAACACATAAATAAAGTCTTCTATATCTGCTTTAACTAGTCGTTGCTATGTAACAGATCTAAACAATGGCTATTCCTCTTCATAGTTTTCCCTATCCGTTTCCTGGCGACGGATTTTAACACAGGAACTATAACTGTTACACTCCAGCACACATAAAATTCTTCAAATCACACGTTAAGTCCTCACTGGCCGACTTCTAATTCTTCTACTACGAACTTACCGTGGCTATCTCAAAGTCAAAGTCACACTGCGACTGACGGCCAATCAGTCAGTAAGTCTTCGTGTCAAGCACCCTCCTGGGGATCATGACCAGATATTTATTACTGTTTGATGGTTACGGTCTTGTTCTTCTGAGGCGCCCTCTCTGACAAGAGGGCGGGTCTGTCTTCTGTACATGCGCAGTCTTTCTCGGGTGCGAGTCCCTACGGACTCCAGACCATATTTTACTGTCACAGATTCGAGATTTCCATTTTCGGCGCATCCTATGACTCGCAGGGTCACGGTGGAGGTATTCGACACCGCCTCCACACGGGACTCGGTGGCTATCTCCTACCGTTAACTAACTCACAACTACACTCAGCACAGACCCCACGGAAAACACAGTCTATATTGTTGATGACGTCACCGCGTTGCATTGCACACTCCGATAAGCGGAAATGTGTTTACCGAGCCGTTGCCTACAAACGGATTGCATAACCACGTTGTTCCATTGTTTCTTGGAGCAAATCACATAGAAAACACAGTTTCCCTTATATTGCCGTATGTTGGGAAGTTACTAAGCCGTTGCCTGCCTGGCAACGCTTTGATCAAATCTGTTATAATATATAGACAATTACCTTTATACAGAATGCCCAAGAATTTTACAGATCGTACTTGGGGGTTAGTGGCGAACTATATTTCTATTCAAAAGAGCTTGACAACGCTTCTGTAAAATTATTTTTTGTTTTCTAATATACGAGGTATAAGTAGGGGACAGAAACAAAAAAGTAACATTATTCTGGGACACCCTGCAAAGGCAGGCCTACATGTTATTTTCCATTTCTTCTCGAAATGCCACAACCACAATAAATATCTATACACGGAAGTTTCTGTGGACTGCTCGATTCTCTCGCAAGAGGTCACGTCCGTACCGTCATTGTATTTTATTACATCAAATTTCATCACTTTCTTGGAATCATATAATAGCTAATTCCACATAGCTGAGCCCTGAGAGTCACTCAGATTAGCAAGAAACTTCCTGCTTTTTACGGACGCTGCAGGTTCATTACCGTGTACTCATGGTCGTACTAGCACATTAACTATATTTTAGAATCAAAACATCCAGTTTCTATCATAAACAACACACAACACATTATTCACCCTGTCGGCCTGCAGCCAGCAAGCGTCGTGACAATGTAATAAGAACACAGACTGACATTAATGTCGCCGGCTAACACGAAAACACGACTTAGGACGAAATGTTTGCGTCANCATTGACAACAGACCAAAAAAAAAAAAAAAAACAGACCCTGCACCCTTTATACAAATAAATGTTTTCATGCCTACTTGCGAATTAATTTTCTAAACAACCGTTACTTGCGACAACATTCCATCCCGTTAACGGGACGCTCACTGTCTCTGAAAACTTATTACTCAAGAGCTGAACACTAATTTACGAGGTCGTACTGAAAGTCATGAGCAACAATGTTTTGTAAAGTAACATGCTTTATTACTGACAAACCAAATACACCACCTCAATCTACAGACCTTTCTTTATTTTTCCACATAATCGCCTCTTCTTTGTACACATTTCCCCCAGCGTTCTGGGAGTTTGAAAATTCCCCTTCTGTAAAATTCCATTCCAGCCATCCGAAGACACTGACGCACTATTTTCTGAATTGCCTCCCTTGTCTCAAAACGTCGTCCACGCAGCTGATCCTTCACAAATCCGAAAAGATGGTAGTCAGAGGGTGCCATATCAGGGCTATAGGAGGGGTGTGGAAGAACTTCCCACCCCACCTTTGCAATTGCTTCTAATGTGAGGCGAGCAGAGTGGGGGCGAGCGTTGTCATGCAGGATGATTATGTTTCGTCCCGGACGTTTATCACACAATGCACGACGGAGCTTGTGCAGCATTGATGGTTTGCCCAGGTTCCAGGAATTCGGCCAGAATAAACCCCTCTGCATCCCAGAAGACTGTGCCCAACGCCTTCGCAGCTGACGGAACTTTCTTTGCCTTCTTTTTTGATGGAGAATGCAAATGGTCCCATTCCATACTCTGCCGTTTCGTTTCAGCTCGAAATGGTGAAACCAGCTTTCGTCACCTCTCACAATACAGAGAAAAAAACTGTCGCCTTCGCGTCGATATCTCTGCAGCAGTTCTGAGGTGATGGCTTTTCGCTGACCTATGTTGACTTCGGTCAATAACCGCGGGGCCCAACGAGCACAAACTTTCCTATAGCCCAAGCTTTCAATCATCTCCTGTAGTGCACTGTGCCCTATTCCAAGTTTTTGGGGTATTGTGTTCACAGTCACACGCCTGTCATCTTGAATGATCTCATCCACTCTTTCTTTGTTGCTTTCAGTTGAGGCCGTTCGAGGACGAACGCTACGAGGCTCATCTTCGATGCTGGTATGCCCATCTTTAAAATGTGTCACCCATCTTCGAACACTGCTCGCACCCATGCACACATTTCCATAAGCACGTTCAAGTCTCTGGTGAATTTCTGCAGCAGGGATTTCCTCTTTCACAAGAAATTCGAAGACAGCACGCTGGCGAAACGACATATGTTTGTCGGCCATTTTGTTAGGATACTGGTCACGTGATGCAAGCTATTGACGTCACAAGGCACTCAAGGTTAACACAACAGCTTGTTCCACCTACCACCGTACTCTCTTTCGTCTGCTGTTCCCAGGTTGCATGCCAAAAAAAAGTTGCTCATGGCTTTCGGTACGACCTACGTATTTGTGGATTATGAACCAAATTCCGGATCACTGGCATCTTATTCTCCGGCCTAGAAAACCGAAATTAACGGCCGTGGGGATTCGTTGAGCCGACCACGCGACACCCTCTCCGCTAAAGTTGGCACTAACTTCGTCGACGAGCGGCGGTCCCTCAGTCGGTATAGTTCGCTTGCGGACCAAAGCCATGGAGTTTTTTTGTATCTTATTTGGTCAGGAAGGAATGTGTCAGAACTGGAGACTATCCGTTTAATAGCGTGGACGGGATGTCAGAAATTACTACAACTATAATTTTTGAAAATTATATATATGGACTTTGGGCCCTTATCACACTTTATAACTTAGAATGATACTGTGACCATTATTGCTAAAAGTTAAAGGACAGGCTGCTTTGGCTGCATGTAACAAAATATTCAACGTTTTAAGAAACTGGATACAAGAATAATCAAAATGTATTGCGACATGACTCCTGAAAGCCAGAATAGTCCATTGCTAGACAACGGCTCCTTAACACGTTCTATGTAGATGCGGATTCGTGGAGACCGAACTGGTACGGAACGACGTACCGAATTTCATGTCCATTTTCTTTAGCCTAGGTCGTTTATCCAGAGGATCCGTCCAGGTCCGAGGCTTTTTGAATATTTTCGTAACAAGCTTATTTTTATGGTGAGGAGTTGTTAGCCCCACGCCCGACCGCTCAAGCTGGGCTGTCCGCAACTGCTTATTCAATATATTCACAGCTACCCTCCATACCTGGAGGGCGTCTCCTCCATCCGCAACCTGAGAGTGCGCCTGGCGGCTCCTAAAGAAAGGCTCAGCTCCATGAGTACCTGCCTACCTGTGTATACTATACACTCTCTTCACGATGATTTTGTGCATTCGCGCTCACATTTTAACGAACGGCATTTCAATGACCGCGTATATATTTTGGCGCTGAAGAAAAGAAACAACTGTGAATGATGAATAGGCTGCAACGCAGCTTTAACGTAAGGTACCAGAAAATCGAATAAGCGGCATTTAGGACAGCCGGTCTCTGGACCGAAGTAGGTGGGCTGACTGCACCCCGTCCGTCAGTGTACCACGATGTTGGACGGAGAAATTTACACAACGAGGAGCTTCATGAACTGCGGTCTCCAAAAGACCAATTGGTAAGAGGGTGAGGTGTGGAGACATTTTGCAGGCATGAGAGTGGGGTGGATAGTGTGCTGCAGTCGTGAGAAAAGCAGACGTTATACGAAGGTAAAATTTGGAAAGGGGACATTACTCAGTTCTTAGGATAAAATTTCACGACTGTAATACAACGACATGAGAAAACGTATAAGAATACTTCGAATTTCCTAGAAATTGTTTGAATAATATTTTACTGAGGTATATATAACAAAAAAAAAATGGAGTGTTTTATTTTCAATGTGCTCGAAGAAAAAGTAATACTAAAATTCGTCTTGGGCAGATAATTTCCAAAAACTGCAGATACAGCCTCAATATTTTGGGCCTAGAATAAAAACAAAAAACAAAAAACGGGCAAGAATGTCCACTGAAAAATAACAAAATACCAGGGGAAAAGAGATTAATTACCTGTTTTCCCTAATCTGTATAATCTTTCATAAGGCAGACCATACTCGCGGATCACGGTGGCCGCGTGGTCTAAGCCATGAACAGTCTTCGCTCGCTCGAACGCTGGGATGTCTGCGTGTGCGTTTATTCTGTTTGTGTTGTCCTGTGTGTAAGTAGCGCGGCCTTGCGACGGGCTGATCACTCGTCCATAAAGTCCTACCGTCTGTGTAAAAAAAAATTATGAAAACGAAGAAAAGGCCAGGGGCCAACAAATGGTTGTAGAGCCATTGAGGAATGAAGGAATGAATGATTCGACAAGAGCAGAGTACCACCATAGACCCTTCACTACGCATTGGTTAATATAATCTTGGTCGGAAAATCTAAAAAAAGACTAGGCGTAAACGGAATAAAATTAGAATAGATTTTCTTTCATAGGAATAAAGAAAAACTCCGTTGTTCTATTCCGCAAGCGAACTATACCGACCTAGCGGACACCTCTTGTCGGCGAAGTTAGTGCCAACTTTAGCGGATAGAGGGTGTTGTGTAGTCAGCGCAACGAATCCCCACGGCCGTAAAATTCGGTTTTCCTAGACCGGAGCCGCTATTTCCTTGAAATAGCTCCTCAATTATCCTCACGAGGCTGAGTGGCCCCACTTCCAGACCCATTACTTCTCATAAAATTTGGTAGCGCCGGAAATCGAACCAGGGCCTCTGGATTTGTAGCTAGAAACTCTGACCACTAGACCACAGGACAAAAGATTTTATAGAAACAGAATTTCAGAGACTGGGCTTCAACCGGTCCAAGAAAGTTCACGGGGCCGGCTAATGTAAATACTGTAACGAAACTTCGGATCCCATAAGGCGGAGAATTTGAACAGCTGCAAGATAATAAACTTTCCGATACTCTATACTGTGGAGCCTGTAGATTTAATTAACTTCAAGACACACCTCCGTAGCCGGCAGCTCAATAAAGCAGCAAATTCATTTATTATAGACCGCGAGTGAAACGACACGACCAACTGGTGAACTAATAGACGAAGTGGAAGAAGTTTCTAGGACCTTAAATGAAAGAATAAGAAAACCGTCCACTTCCATACAAACAACTATGAAACGGTCAAGGCATTTCGTCACATTACGTGACGGAATGAGCAGACGGATGGCGGCCTTCAGGAAACAGCGCCGGAGATGCTCACTGCACGTATTTCCGATGAAGACAACACAATATAAATACAAATGAGGTTCTGTTCGCGGCCATGGCCAATAAACTAATCAATGGAAGTAGCCAACTTCCATACCCCGTGGATACGTTATTCAATTTACAGTTTTAGTAATGTCTTGCACTTGTAACTGATCACACACGCAGCATGGTGCCAGCTATATTCAGTCGGCAGCACAGATTGACATCTGACATGTGAAAGCTTGTTCACTACAAAAATATGGGCTACATGTTAAGGACAGCGGAAATGTGTTTCTCTAGTTTCAGACTACAGATATGCTTAATATTATATAACTAATGCTTGGTATGCGCAGGACAGGCTTAACTGCAGGACTGTCTCGGAATCGACCACATAAATTGAGCTATACAGACAAGAAACTGGTTTGTAAATCTGTCCTTTTATTTTTACCGAACTCCTTTTCATTACAGGATTACGTACGTTTGAAACGTATGCAGATAGGACCTAATAAATAAAAATAATCTGTAAAAATGTTCTCAGCTGCTCCAAAACTGTTTAATGCATGAAGTGATCTCTATGCAGCGCAACGGGGATAAATGAAGGAAAATCTGTGAGATATAACATTCTTTCGCATTCCTAGAACTTTATGTAGACTATGAGGGAGAGTCAGTAAATAGGTCACAAATGGAAGTAAAACAGCTGTAATGGACGTAATAGGATTTCTATGTGTATCACTAGGTAGCAGCACAGTCCAGCTTCATGACAGTCTAGGTAGCAGACGCGCATGCGCAAGTTCAGAGGCTGATTTCAGAAGTCAAAATGGTGACCAAGCTTGAGAAGTATATCACTGAAGAGCAGTATTCTGCTGTAAGTTTACGGGTTAAGGACTCAATGCAAAGTATATTCATACAGAAATGTTTCCTGTTTACGGTGGGAAGTGTTTTTTATGTAAAGCGGTTTATAGCTGGGTGGCAAACGTTTCGCTGATGGTGATGAGGTTGAAACGGAGGTGCGGAAGTGGCTGAGACAACAGTCAAAAACTTCTATCCTGAGGGTTTCGACGCAATGGCAAAACGATGGGACAAGTGTATCAGTGTTGATGGATGATACATCGAGAAATAAATGTTTTTCCCAGCTTCAACAGCACATGTTTTACGTCTTATATCCATTTCTGACATATTTACTGGCTCTCCGTCGCGTATACTTATAAGCTTGTCATAACAGAGATGTAGTTTTATTGGTGCAGTTCATTTTAAGAGATTATTGGGCAGATAAAGGCCACTTTCGCTATGGACACGGTCTAGTGGTTAGCAGACTACACTTGTACTCAAAACTCCCGCGTTCAGCATAGCCATCGCCCTTACTGTTAAAGTAAATAAGCATAAAAATACGTCAGTATGACACCCAATAACTGAAAACGGAAGAAGAGCCTATAGCAGAAATGTCATGTTGGCCTTACAAAATGTATGCCTTTCCCAGGCAATGGGCAAGGTCCAACACAATTCCCATATAATCACATTACGTTAGATACAAAAATGACGGTGATCGAGCTGTTGTCATAAAGAAAATCTCAGTATGAAGAAATTCCGGTCTTGTGGGATATGAAATCGTGCAGGAACGTGTAGAAGTAACGACGTTTAGAAGGCACTTGCTGCCTCTGTCTCGTACCGTGATGAAGACAGAAGCGTCCCAAAAGTTAACATATTTCTACAGAATTACACGGCTTCGCTCCCAGAGAAAAGAGATCTTCACATTCATTCGCCTCGAGCACCTCAAATATCAATACGAAAACTTCGCCTTTTTGAAATTTTGAACAAGGAGTTCCGAGCAAAACCAATACAAGACGGACACGCGGTAGCGTAGTTGGCTGAGGCACTATGCTACAAGCCGGAAGATCGCGAGTTCCAGTTCCGATGCAGTGGCGGTTTTCAACTGATCTAGTCCTTCCAGCCACAATATGGCCCTACAGTCGATACAGCATCTAAGAGAAATGAGTACCAGGAATCTTCCTGGGGGGTGAAGGGCGGCCGGCGCGTAAGGCTGACATCCTCACCGCCATCTGTTAGCCGACTGTCTAGAAACAATGTGGGAGCCTCCACGTCTGACAATCTTATGGACCTCCAATGCCTGTTAGAGGGATAGCTTTACCTTCTTTACCTTATTTATTACTTATTGTAATTATAATTGTACAGAATGTCTTACTTAAATGTAAATTCTATGTTAAATTCTCCGCCTGTAACCTGAAAGTTTCACACCCTCGCTACGTTTGCAATTACTGACTCAAATAACACTTCATACAGATTTTTGGATATGTTTAAGACTTAATTCCGCACCAAATTTCACATCTCTATCGCCAATATTTTCATACGACCGCCAAGTTATTTTAACAACCTCCGTGGTTTTAGTCCGCAAGTGAACTATACCGACCGAGCGACCACCGCTTGTCGGCGAAGTTAGTGCCAGCTTCAGCGGATAGAGGGTGTCGCGTAGTCAGCGCAACGAATTCCCACGGACGTTAATTTCGGTTTTCTAGACCGGAGCTGCCATTTCCTTGAAATAGCTCCTCAATTATCATCACGAGGCTAAGCGGACCACGTTACAGAAACACTACTTCTCAGAAAATCTGGTAGGGCCGGGAATCGAACCCGGACCTCTGGATCTGTAGCCAGGAACTGCGACCACTAGACCACAGAAGTTATTTTACATTATAAAAGATCGGAAGAACAAAAATATATTTTCTCAGGACAGTATAAGCGTTGATCACGTCGCTCCCTCTATAGAAGTTCGTGCATCAGCTATCTTGACATGACTGATTAGAGGTAATTAAAAATTACGAAGTTGGAGTGGACTCCATAAGCAAAGGGTTTTAAGTCCACAAACAATCATGAATATCAATTAATTGATTGAAAAGCTGAAATCTAAAACACAAGATACACACACACACACAGCATAATCTCATAAAGCCCTTATTTTTTCTTGCGGAAGGAAAGTACGATAAAAAGACAGCAAAGACAATTACATATCGCAGGTTGCTTCAAACGTACTCGCTCTCACTTGGTTAGAATACAAGAAAACAATAAACAAGATTGCTTCAGTTTGGACTCTTAATTATAGGTAGGATTTAATAGGAAAGATATCAGTATTTTCCTCTAGCACTTCAATGATAATGATCTGGTAAGCTAGCAGCTCATTTAATGGCATGGCTAATAAAGGAAACACGACAGTTAGCAGACAACAGTTAGTGAAAGTGAAGTGACCAAAGCGGACCCATACAGCGTTAATAAAAGTAGAAGCTGTCGAAATGGCTTGGCCATTTTTCGCTCCAGTTTCGATTGTATTGTATACCTTCCAGCTAAACACCACACCAAAGGAAATGTGATATATCCTAGCGTTCTGTTATTTAATAAGTCTCACAACATAATCGGCGAAAGGTGCGAAGAAAAAATTAACGAGTTATCTCATGCATAGTTCATAGCTGGAGCACTGTATATGTAACAGCGTTACCGTCACCATCTGCGCAGGCCCGTCACAAAGTCATCATGCGCATGCTCTAATCCCCTCAGTCAGAAGAAGACAGAATACGTCCGCGTTTTCATTATACTTATAAAATAAGATAGATCAAGATGACTTCAACACAAACAAAACGCAGATGTAATTTACATCTCTTAAAATGAAAACATTTCAATAAAATGTCTAAGAAGAACAGTTCACGAAAATTCTAACAATTTATACACCGTTTTAAGTTCAATGCAAAGACCACAACAAGCCTAAAAGGATGTAGTTACTATAGGATTCTGACGATGGTGTATAACACACTGATATAGTGGTTTTTTGGACTTTATCCATCGTCCTGGTTTATTAGTTATCTTAAAAACCAGGACGATGGATAAAGTCCAAAAACCCAATATATCAAAGCCTAAAAGGAGTACGTAACAAATTTTACGTTAGAATTCTTGGAACCGCTAATTGTTTTGAAATTAATTTAGATACGTAGCCTACAGGCACCAGATAGGCCTCACAAAGCAAACACTGAATTGTCTAATTGGTTATTAATAGGTATATATCCAGCATATACTACCAGAACCCTACACACATCAATCCTGTTATCTGTTATACGAAGAATATCCGGAAAGTAGAGATACAAAGTCCAGAAAATATCTGTAAAGTATTTTTTGGAGGGACTCACTTGCAGCACTTTTACAACACACTTTTATTTACTTTTCTACTTAGTCGCCATGGATCACAGTGCACTTAGTGAGCCTGGGAACGAGTTTCTTTATTCCTGCGCCGTAGAAATCTCAGCCTGCTCTCTTAGACATGGAGAACTGTTCTTGACACCTCTGGACAACGTTGTTGAATTTCATCGATGGTTAAACGTCTGTCATCACGAATGGTTTCATCAGTGACGATGGATGGCCTTCCACTCCTTATTTCATCTTGAACATCACTTCTTCCTGGTTCAAATTCACGGTACCATTTTGCCACGTTTTGCCTGTTCATAACATCTTCGCCATAAACAGAAACAAGTTGGCCATTAATTTCATCAGTCGTTTCTCCTTTCACGTGAAAAAAATCGAATTACTGCATGAACCTCATACTTGGCGGGATCTTGAATCGACACGGCCATTTTAAACGCACACTGTGAGCACAACGTTGCCGTGACTGTGACCGGTGAACTCAGCCCTGTCATACAGTTCCTATCTCACTCGGCAGCATTGACATTTCTGGAGAGGGGGGAAAAAAACTGTTCCTTGCATTTTTTACTGGACTTGTATCTTTCCAGATATCCATCGTAGTTGGTGTACATAAAGTAATAATCACTCACTCACGGAGCTGATCCCTTCTTGGGAAGCCGCCAATTGTGCAGCTACTCAAGAAAATCCCATCATTTTATGGAACCTGAAGGTTTATTACCGTGTTCACAAGAGCCTTCCACTGATCCCTATCCTGAGCCAGATCAGTCACATCAACACCATCCCATCTCTTCAAGATCCATTTTAATATTGTTCACCATATACGTCTTGGTCTTCCCAGTGCTCTTTTCTTCTGGCTTTCCCATCAATATCCTATAGGCATTCTTCTTCCCTATTCGTGCTACATGCTGAAAATAAAACTGTTTTGTAATGTATTTCCTGGATATATATTCGGTCATTATGGCGACTACGTACGGGCTGAACAACCGAGAAACTGTGGCTGATTCCCAATAGGGGGAAGATATTTTTCTCCTCATAATCTTCATCGCTCCTTTACATAAATGCACATGACGCTGCCTATCTAGCTCAACACGTAAAACGTTTTAACTCTGCAATCCAGCGCTTCACACAACACTGTTGTGAAATTTCTTAAAGCAATCTGATTCTCTAAGCATCTTTCAAAACCGTTTACACTAAACGTAAGGGCATGAGCATTATCAGGTTCCCTGCTTTATTTACAGTATTTTCTATAATCATGGGCCAAGGTTAGTTCAGTAGGTATAGTGAATAGGCTATGGATCGGATAGCAGAGCAATCAGAGTTCGATTCTCGGCAAGGGCAAGAGATTTTTCTTTTCTTCCTAAAGTCCTGGTAAGCCGGGATAGTGTAGTCGGCACAGCGACTACTTACTGGCTGGACGACCGAGAGTTCTCGGTGGGATCAAGAATTTTCATTTCTCCACGTCGTTTAGACCGACTCTGGGATCCACCAAACCTCCTATCCAATGTGTACCGGGGGTAAAGAGGCCGAGGCGTGGAGCTGACCACTGACCTCCAACTAGTGCCCAGGTCCAGAAAACGTAGGTATATACATCCGCTGCCCTATACGCTTTCGTGGCGCGGTGCTTCCTTCATTAAGCACGGGGACAACTTTATCTTTCACCCTAACGTCCAGACCGGCTCTGGAGATGACATAACCTCCCACGCAATAGGTATCGGGGACTGTTTCCCTGGAATTAAAGCGGGAGAGGCGTGAAACTGACCACTCACCTCTACCTACTGTCGAGGTTATGAATATTAGAGGTATACCTCCATTCCCCCATACATCTTCATTTGTGGTACTCAATTAATTATGCCCAAGGATAAGTTCACCTTATTTTACTTTCTAGAACTGGAGGGTAAACACTAGGAAGGAAGAAGTCGTGGCCTATTTTACGTTACACTCCCAGCATTTTGCATAAGGAGGGAAACAACTAAGTATTAACACCGCTCTTTTCCAACCCGCCTTTGCTTGTATCGGCGCAGTCGGAATGGTGTTATCCCTGCTACACCTGTTTCTACCTTAGGACAGTGTATGATGGCTACTGGAAGTTGTCCTCACTGATCAAACTAAGGAAGATCGGTATAGGTACGGGAAACTAGCTGGGTCGGTTCGCATGAGTCTCAGGGTAGCGATGCCGAAGAAAGCGTTTTTCTGAGAGTTGAGCCAACTGATGTTTATTCACCTGCTAATTCACCACACTGTTAAATTAATGTATTCTTAGCTTTAAGTTACAGTGTTACACTATCGGCTAGCTATGTCCCGGAGCGTGCAAGGGTCACGTCCGTTCAGTTCGGAATATTGTGAAAGTCTCTCCCTTTGTGGAATGGCTTGCACCCCCACGCCGGGAATTCGAAAGATGGTGTTGACATATACATTTTCATCCCATCTTCCGTAGGAAGCTTGAACGAGGCAACCCAATCATACTGGCCCTCATTCACAGGCAATTCTAACAAGCTCTGACCTGTCCTTTTAGGCGCGTCCGGTTCCCTGTACCCGAGCTAAATTTATGACTGATCGTAAATATCATAACTCCGGACTTCTTGTTTCTGCCAGAATCTAGAAATTTTCAACATAAACACCGTATTGCACGTCCCAGACGATGAAATACGATATTATAGATCACGATACATTTCCAGTAATACCGAAACATAAGACTTTTGAAATTTAAATTACCGAGAATTAATTAGAAATAAATTTCATGGTCATCTATAATCATCAAAATAAATAAGGGCTCAGAATGATCAGCGTCAGTATATCCGCCTTCCGGACCGAAAATCGAAAGACGAACACTCGCAACACGAACCACAGTTTCTAACTACTCAACTGGAACGCTCAGGTGCAAATATTCTTAAAGACATTCTGAATAAAAGGAGCCCGAATCTGGGTTCAATAAATAAAACATTTAGATGAAAAGAAAACGTTGGACAGTCAAACCTTGCGCTGTAATTAAGTTTCAATTTCGGCGCTGTGGCGCAGCAAGAAATAATGTTGCAAGTCCGTCATTTCTCTTCCACTTACTGCTGCAATAACCGTCACTATCTGCTAAGTAGGATTAATTCAGCCCGGCGTTCTGTTGAGAAATTCATGCTCCGTAGGCTTTATACAGTTAACAGAGTAGCATCTCATTGTATTCACATTCAGGACAGGGCCATTAACCTTTCAAGATGAAAGTCTACATACTAATCCATAAACCATGTATCATCTCTTGCTTTGAAATTGTAACGAGTTCAATTTTTCGGCGGATATAGCGTTACCGTAACACATGTGCATACCCAGAATTTTGGTATAATGCAATAAGCATTAAGTGAGCAAACTTGAGTAGTGAATCTTGACATTAAAGTAGCGAGTGCTTACCGCGCACTCCAGGAAAGAGTGAGAATTAGGAATTTCTTATTTTTCTGTCAAAAGAGGAGGGAGGGCTCTGTTATTACTCCGTAAATATATTGCCTCACAAGAATTTTATGTATTTCCTTCAATATCAGATCGCTCAGGCAGAAAGGTAAAACAACTTAAAAGAGCAGAGTCCCTGACATGCTGATCGTCATTTAGCTATTCAAGCAATTTCCCACCTTTTATGCAACCAAAAGTTTTATTAATGTGTACGTATAAGCCTCCATTTGGACAGTATATTCTCAGTCAGATGAATCAAATAGCATCCCCAAATCTTATATCTCTGAATTTCATTTTAATATTATCCTCCTTTCAACGGTTAGGTCTCCCACGTGGTTTCTTTCTTTCAGGTCTTCCGCCTAAAACCGTACATGCATTTCTCATTGGTCTAATGCGTGCGACACGTTCCGCCCATCTTATACTCCTGGTTTCATTTTTTTCCTCTCGCTCCCACTTTGGAGCATAGGGCTGATTTCTCAGTTTCGTTGATCATTTTTACACAGACGGTAGGACTCCTTGGATGGGTGATCAGCTCACTGCAAGGCCTCTACTTAAACAGAGGACAACACAAACAAAGAATAAACGCATACAAACATCAAACATCTATTCCTTGTGTGGGATTCGAACCCACGATCCCGGCTTCCGAGCAAGGGAAAACTGTGCATGCCTTAGACCGCTCAGCTACCGTGACCGTCCCTGGTTTCATTACCATAATGATATTTCGTGACGACTAAAAATTATGAAGCCCCCAGAACGTTAGTGTCTTCAGGAACGTGAAGCTGCGCCGTCTGGTAGAGAGGTTCCAGGAACCTGCAGCCCCGTCTTCTATCCGGAATATGGAAGCAGTCGGCTCCTCCGAAACATTTGTATCTTTCTACCAGACTCTGCGGCGCCACGGCCTAGAAGAAAGTAATGTACTCATGGCCGTGAGAACCACAAATCCACATATGAAGTTCTCCATTAGGAAATCCCTTCCGTTTTCCTGCTACCTTCCCTTTCGTAAGTCGAAACATTCATCTCCTAAGCATTAAATTCTCAGATAACCCCAAACTATACTCTTGCTTTGGCGTGAGAGACCGAATTTCTATCCATTAAAACGATGGGTAAAATAACAAACCCGTGCATTTTCAGACAGCAGACAAAGAAGCATATCAGTATACCGGTACTGTTTCCCTACAGGCAATTCCCGTGGTGTGTACTACTACAACTTAAATGTATTAAGCGATGCCAAACTCGTTTATCACTTACGTCGTCTGGTCGTTTTCATTCTTCTGAGAAAACACATCTCCTAGCACCATCTATATATGGTGGTTTCAGCATTTAAAGTTGTTATGCAGATTACACAATCCCAACAATTAGCCCCATTGTTTAGTCACATGAAGTGTTCTGAATTACCGCGCTGGCTTTCACATTTCATAACGTCTGCCTTGTCAGTAACCATGCGACAATCGTATTACTGTATACGTAAACAAGTTCGACTGGGAGGTCACTTGGTAGACCAAGAAAGAGATGGAACTGTGTCCAACGGCAAGCTTTTGTAACGGTGGTGTTGGATTTGGGGTTCGGCTATCACAGTATTAGATGAAGGACTAACATTTCACCTGGAGACCTTAATCATCATATTTAAATATCCTGCTAAGTGTATATAAGCTGCATTTAGCAAGAAGAAGAATCTTTTAACCAGCAAATTGGACTTAAATTTGAGGAAGAAACTAGTGAAATTTGGAGCATAGCTCTGTATGGGGCTGAAACTTGGACACTCAGGGCAGTAGATCAGAAACGTCTGGAAAGTTTCGAAATGTGGTGTTGGAGAAGGATGGAGAAGATCAGTTGGACCGATTATGTGAGAAATGAAGAAGTGTTAATTAGAGTCAGTGAGCAGAGGAATATCCTACACGAAATAAGAAAACGGAAGGCCAATTGGATTGGTCATATCTTACGCAGTAACTGCCTTCTAAAAGAAGTTATTGAAGGAAAGATAGAGGGGCGGATAGAAGTGACAAGAAGACGAGGAAGAAGACGTAAGAAGATGCTGGATGACCTTGGGGACAGAAGAGGATATTCTCATTTGAAGGAGAAAGCTCTAGATCGCATTAAGTGGAGGAATTGTTTTGGAAGAGACTGTGGACCTGTCACCTGACAGATTACTGATGATGATGAAGTGTATATATTGAATTTCATTCTTAAAGAACTGGAACCGTAAAGATATTAATGAGTGTCGTTCCCACTTCTTTTTCTTCCTCTGAAGGATTTGACCGTTTAGCCAGTTCCCATTTATAACTGACATGAAACTATGATTCTTACAGTCGGTAGGACTCCTTGGAGGGGGATCAGCCTGTCGCAAAAGGCCGCTATCTCCACAGGGCAACATAAACACAGAAAAGAACCCAGACATACATCCATGCTTCAAGCGGAATTCTGATGCCGGGCGGGCGAAGATGTTTCTTGCCTTAGACCGCGCGGCCACTGTGACTGGCTGTCCTTCACTCGTCAACTCAGATGAACAGCGAGCTAAATGAGGATCCATCGGACCAATACATGCTTTATGAAAAAAATAAAGAATTAGAAGAGAAAAAATCAATAGAATTATCCCAAAACAGTTATTTTCTATATGCGGCCAGAGCTAATTTCCCCGCTTCTCTGTTCAAAGATCTGAATAAGAAAACAGAAATGAACGGGGGTGTATCTGCGTTAACAATGTGAAACATGGTCTACCGGCTGCAAGTCATCTTGCTTCTGTTACCTAACCAACTCATAAGTCTTCTCCTTCT